>NW_021635290.1:0-53309 GCF_004799145.2 Neltuma alba
ATATACGTGCACCGGCAGTGCTCACCTTCTTATAGACGATACAAATAATATTTCCATAGAGCAAGTAAAGTTACATGCCCATATAACATATATAATAAAATAAGTATTAACTTATTAAGATATTTTGCTACATATTTACAGAATATAACAGTTATTTCTGCTCTTCAACCAGCTCACCTTCTTCTCAAACAACCTCCTTATCCTTCGAGCTACTAGCCTTAACTGTTCATCATAAAATGGAGGGTGAGATTCTAAAGAATCCCCGTAGTAATAATTTCCATCAAACAAATGTGCAGATTACATAAAGCATGCAAAACAAGCCAAAGTGGAACATAACCTTGCAAGCTAATGCAATTAAATATTTATGTGCAATGACGTATAGACAATCTGAATAAATAATGCACAATAATTGGCAAATACTGCCCCATGTCTATCAGCTACACGTGATCATGGCTGAATATCCATGCAAGGAATTAAGGATTACATGTTCTCATGCTTTAGAAAAGCAATATGGCACAAATAGATATGCAGCAATCATACACAAGTGTAAGGTAGGAAAGAACTACTACTTGGCTGTTTCCCTCCAAATCAAACCTTACCGTTCTCCTTTCTTTCCGCTTCTTGGTGGGCTTGAGCAGATATAAAACATATCATATTGGTAAGGGTAGATTAACACTTGATCCAACTGTGTCTCATAAATTAAGTAACTCTTTAGATCTCAAATCTTCTTTAATCTCTACCCTTTTGGTAGTAGCCGGTCATCCTGGACAATTTTTTTTCTGTTTAAACCATTCTCTTTGGAAGGCTTCCTCCCTTATCTTAACCCATTCTCAATCCATAATGTTACTTTACTTAGTAACTAGTCATCTTGATTAAATATATTATCTTTAATTATTGCATTTAAGGGTAACTCCGTGTCCCCAATTCCAAATTAAGTTCCACTATTAAGTGGTTGGTTTCATGGAAAAAGTACAGATATATACATACACACACACACAACACATTTATGTGTATTACTTTAATCCTCATTTAACTTCATTTTTTCCAAAATAATTCCATAAGCTCTCTTAGTTTTTATTCACAATTAACTTAATACTTATCATTTGATTCCAAGCTAGGAGATTTCAATTTCTAACCATCTATTGATCTTCTTAATCTTTGATCTAACATTCCTCCAACCACCTTTCCAATAACTTCTATTGATTGTCACTTGTTAACCCATACCTTAAAATAATTTCCAAACATCATAAACATTAGTCCATTTACAATGTCCATTCACTATTTGGAAACCTCAAACAAACCCCAACAATGAATTTCAAATCAATTCCTAGCTTAATTCCCTTCATCCTCAAAACAGCCACCAAATTAATTCCTAAGTTCAATCATTTAATCTTTAAAACTTCCTATTGTTTTCTTTCTATTACGATTGATCTATTCCTTACTATTCTGTTAATCCTTTCCCAAAATCTTTCTGCAATATCTCCATTCAAAACCCCAGGCTCTAGCCTGTTCACAACCCATAGTACTAAATTCCAACTTAACAATCCATTAAAAACCCGACTTCACACTCAACAAAACAGGAAGTTTAAGTTTAACCATTACTTCCACAAACAAACACCTACTGTATTGCATCTAGATATTTTAAACTTATTCTTACTTATCATTCCCAACACCTATGCATTCAGAAACTTAAACTCCTGTTCGACCTTCATTGAGCAATATCAAACGGTAAGCATTTGGACACAAGCATCACATATATATCTATATATTTCACGGTTCTAGTCCCCCATAGATTATCCTATCAGACACGCTCTCAGAAAACAACAACCGCATTCCGTCACCGTTTTGGAATTGTCCCAGCATCAACTTTCAACTTAAATTCTATTTTTGAATCATCATTTTCGAAACATAGCAGCAACTTCGCATACAGCCAGCAATTGCACATGCATAAATACCGTGTTATTACTTTCTTCCATCTCTAAGTTTCAACACCACCCAGAGGCTCATTTTAATCCCTGTTTCGGTCGAACCAGAACAGGGGAAAAGAGTTATGCACGTCTATATCCTTATATCAGTTTCAGCCTTCAACTTAGCTCCATAAACTCGAAGCTTATGAACCATAGAGCATATACCCCCACACACTCTGTTAAGACAGTAACGTAGAGGCAAAGAAAGGGACATGCAAGCTCAAAAACAAGCATCATACACTTCAATCTACCCATAGAATTCGAATCCATCGATCCATCTCTTCACTGGTTCATTTTCTCTCTCTAAGCTCATCTCTCTCTCTCCCCTCAACTTCGCCGGTAACGTGAACCAAAACCAGAAAATGAAGACAGCAATAAACTCGTGAAGCTCACCTTGTGCAGGATCCAATCTTGCATGCAATGGATACCACCTCCGGTCACTCCTCCAGCTCCGCCAACTCAGTTTCTCCCGTGCTCTCCCTCTCTCGCTCTCCATCTCTATCTCTCTTTTCTTTTGGACACCGAACGAAATGAATTAAGCGCATGGGTGATCAGCTGTTAAATGGAGGAGTGAATCAGGTGGCTAAAAGAGAAGGCAGCACGTGTGTTACAAAGTTCTTGGACCATTTTGCCCTTACACTCAATGCTTTCTTTCATTTTCATCCTTCCTCTATAATTCTGAGATAAATAGATAAACCCAAAAATTATTCTCCCATGTTTTATATGGAGCTTTCTTTCCATTAGCTTCTTTGACCCATAAAATAATTTCTCTAAAAATTTTGGGTAAAAAATTAACTCATAACTATGTTTCTTGAATTTTTCAAGAAAATAACTCTTAATTCCAGAAATTAATCCTTAACCCATTTTAAGGATTTTATGCCTCAAATAACTTCTTCACCTCATAATATAATTTCTCTAAAATTTTCTAGTTAATTAGAAACCTCTAAGTATTTTCTAAGAAAATAACCCATTGTGCTATGAAAATAGCTTTAAAATCATTTAAGTAACTTTTTGGGGAATGAACTTTTCCAAAATATTTCTAAACCTTGAAAATCAATATTCCATAATTTTCCCCAATTGTGCTTGAGCTATTAAATAATTTTAATGAATTTTCTCTTTTCTGTTTATCCTGAGTCAGAAAATTCAAGATGTTACAACACTCATCATACGCACAACCTACTTATTATCATGGGATATAGAACCTATGGTCTCTTTTATGAAAGAAGACATGGGGTGCCAGTTGAGCTATAAGCTCTTGACGCTTGTAGCTGAATTAAGAAGAGACTTGGGATCCATACAAAGCAACATGAGCTTAAAGCTTTACCAAGTTTTTTTTTTAATAAGCTTCACTACTATCAAATCCTTCTATTCAGGACATACAAACACTTTTCATTTACAGTTTATACCAGAGGAAAACATTATATTCATAACCCTAGCAGAGCCTCTCTCTCTTCCTTCAGATTTTCTAATTTTCGCACATCTGACCCCTCCAGCGACTATATAGATTCAACCCCTTTCGCCGCGGCAAACCTGGAACTTTGCCACGGCGAACTAATCCCGAGAGGGATTACTCGCCTATTACTCGCCGAGGCAAACTCCAATCTTTGCCACAATGAAAGCTTCTCAAGAGGAAACTCTCGCTCGCCCAGAAAATCTTCGCCGCAGCGTGCCCTAACTTCGCCGCGGCAAGACCTTCTCGACAGGGAAACCTCGCTCACTTGAACAACTTCACCATGGTCAAACCTTCTCGAAAAGACACTCCCCCCTGGAACTCCCGGTTCGCCACAGCGAACATACCCTGAGAGGGGTTTGTTCACCTATTCCTCCAACATACCTTAATTCCAACCCAAACATCAAGATCAACATTAAATCACTAATCTATCCTCAAAATCAACCAAAAAGAGGCTATTAAAACTCGATAAAACTCAGGATGTTATAGCCACAGCAACTCTAACAAAGAGGAAGGATAGCATTTGGTGTGAGGCGTCGTGGTGCCTGTTCTTACCCACCACGGTGCCCAATCTACCTCAAGAACCAGCTATTCAGTGTAATCCATCACGGCCTTTGCTCACATCCGCCGCGATGCCAAGACTGCTTCAAGGAGCTACCATTCGGTGTAGGTCATCACAGCACCTGACCATATTCGCTGTAGTGCCTGACAAACTCAATTATTTTTATATATTTTGATATCTTTTATATGGGTTTTGTCAACTTAATTAATTCTTTTGGCCTCAATTGATTTAATATATTTTATTTTGAATTATTATTTTATAGGGGCAAAAATGTCATATTTTAGTTTAATTGTGACTAACTGATTTTTGAAGACAATTAATGTTACATTATCTTTAAATTTTGTTTGCAGGTTTTTGGAAGAATTAAAAATAAAAATAAAAATAAAAAATATAATAAAAATAAATTATATATAATAATAATAAAAGGGGGAGCAAAACGTAGTGTTTTGCCCCCCAACCTAATCTACTATTATCATCAACACCTTCATATTCAAGAGATGGGGCCAAAGGACGTGCTCATGAGCTGGACGGCGAGGAAAAAAAACAGGGAGAGGACCAACGGTGAGCAAGAGAGAACAAAGGACCATAGATTCACGGCGATCACACTTCCATTCCTTTGAGTCTTCATCTTCCATCGACAGCATCTCTTCTTCTTTCTTCTCTACGACTTCTTCCTGGTGGCAGGGACAGATCAACAATGACAGAGAAAAAGGAGAGATCAGTGACGGCGTGATAGCACCAGAGACTAGAAAATAGTGAGCTTCCGTGGTGAAATCGCTCCTCCAGATTCCATCTCTGTTGGTCTTCATGGCTAAACCAAATTGGAATATTAGTGGAGCTGTAGTGATGGTTAGGAGTAGCTAAATCCTTCCAATTCTCTAGAGCAATGGTTATGGCTTGAAGTTAAAGCTTCAAAGGGGAGTTTCAGCTCTTCCAATCTTTACTTCTTTCATTGTAATTGTGATTTCTAGGTCTTAAAATAAATTTTATAATGTTTGAATGTACTGTGATGATTTATATTTATATTGAAATTGGTTATAGTTGATGGGATCTTTGATTAGCATTTAACATTATGCTGTGATTAGCTTTAATTTCTTTACATTTTACTGGGTGGGACTATGTTTTAAAATTATTGTGAACATTCAGTGGTAATTCAAGGTGGCTTGGTTATTGAACTAAAAATGTTAATTGCTTTTCTTTGATTCTCTTTGGCTAATTGTGCTGAAACAGTTTAATTATGAGTAATTAATAAGTAAGGTGGCTTAGTATTGATTATTCTAATTAAATCGAGTCTAAGGGGTGGCCCTTAGAGTCTTTTGAATTTAGCTAACTTCCAAATTAGTTGAAGTAATGATAACCTTAATCATTGTACTAGAGGATTGCTTTTCCATTTGCTGTCACTTGTTAATTCTCTTTGTTTATTTCATTCATATCCATTTTATAAACCAAAAATCCAAAAATTATTTACTCATTTTACATCCTTTTAAATTTCGCCAATTAGTTACTTAAAAAGAAAATCAACTCCTTTCAAGTCAATTTTTTTATTTTTGATACTTAGTTTGCTTAGAATTTCAAATAAAGGCTCCTCAAAGTGAAACGACATGAGTTTTGCACTATATTGCATTACTTGGATTTATTTTTGATTGGGGAACCCCAAGACGAACGACAAAGGCTCTCATCAGCACGCAACCCTTTCCTTAAGAACCCTATTTGGCATAATCCGCCGCAACGGATGACCATATCTGTTGCGGCGTCTACCTCCTCATAGCTATGCATTTTGCAATGTAACTTAAAAAGTAGGGCATATATGTGGGGAGACTCGTGGGATTCAGATATACTTTGATTTTGGGGCTTATTTGGAGGCTTGCTCTACTAGGGTTTGGAGGTTTTAAAGCTTGGGAACATTGGGCTTGAAGTTACAAGAGATTGAAAGCTTCTTCCTTCATTTTTCTTGGTTTTCTTCTTCTCCTCTCCTTTGTTTCTGTAATGGTTAGGAACTATCTTTATAGTTGTGGCTCTTTGCTAAACATGTGCAGCTAGAATAGTCATCCTAGGGTTTATTTTGACCTATTGTGTGGATTAAGACTTGTTTTAACTCTCTTTTTAGTGCTAATGATAATGTTATGTTGTTTTTTTAGCTTGAGCTTAATGCTTCCTTGTGATTGGCCACCATTCGAAATGATTAGTTGATTGGTTGAAGCTTGAGAAAGTTAAATTAATCCTTGAACTTAGGTAAAAATGTGCTAGACTAGAAATTTATCATATTAAATGGAAGGTTTGTTGATAGAATAGAGATATATCTATTGATCTAGCATAGTCTAAAAAGGGTTTTGGTTTTCAAAGTGCAACATTTTCAAACAAATGCAAGAGATCTCTATATTTTATTGAGATTGCAAAAATTTGGTTTTGACTTGAGAAAGTTTAATCAATTTTGTGAATCTCAGGCTAACTGAACTTATTGTTAACCACTATTTGAGAAGTGTCTAATCAAGTGTTATGAAGTATATTAGTGAAAATAACCCTAGACCCTTATTTGTCTCAAAATCAAGTTTATTTCACTTCAATTCAAATCTTTGTTTTTTCTGATCTCATTACACAACCTCTTTTACAACTTTTGCTTCACTTGACCTAATCAAGAACACAATTATGATTTTTAACTCGTCTGACCTTAGTCTCTGAGGGAATGATACTTTTTATATTACTTGTGACTCGACCGCTTGCGATTAAGCTATTTGGCGAATAGCAATACAGGCCAAAGTAGAACACAACATTATAGTGCAGATAGTTAACATTTTTGAGAAATCCATAGATTAAATAAGGGTAAAATTTAAAAAGTTATTTTTTAATAGAGAATTAATACAATTTAAAATTTTTTTTAGCTTTGGTCTATATGAAAAATATCGATGGTGTCTTCTAAATTCTAAATAGTACTAAGAGTATATAGGTGGGAAACATATTATAACAACCATAGTAAAATGGGAGAATTTTAGTAGAGGACCATTGTAGCATCTTATTTTTAAAAAGGACCAAAAATTTTTGAAATCTCAGTTCAGACTTTAAAGTTTGAAATGAAAATAAGTTTGAAAACAAAATATTCAAAATACTCTTAACTTGAAATAAAGAGCCAGAAAAAAAAATGAAAAATTTGAGGGGGGGGGGGGGAAAGAAAAGATGGGTACATCAAATCTACAATAATGGCCGAATGGGGTGTCGCGTGTTGTATTATTAAGTACGTTATATATTTTACATTTCATTTAATTTACATTTTTGTCATTTATTCTGTTAAATTGTCTTAAACTCCTCTAAAATTGAAAGGATTAGTAGTGTTTCAATAATTATAATATATTAATTTGAAAAAATAAATTAATAATTTTATTTAATTCTACTTAGTTTTATTAATTTTCTCATTCTAAAAATTATAGTCTATTTTATCTTTTTTTTTTTGCATCATATATGATTAAATAGATTAGATGGGCAAAAAGATAACTCGAAAGTACGTCTATGAAAATAAATATTTATAAGATTTTTCATATCATAACACTTGCTATTCTGCATATGATGACTTGTTAAAATATTTATTAACAGTTATAAATTCATTAACGAATACAATAAGCTATAATTTTTAGAATGAGAAAATGAATAAAATTAAGTAAGATTAAAGAAAAGTATTAATATTTTTTTTCAAATTGACATATTATAATTATTTAAACATCACAAATCCTTTCAATTTTAGAGGAGTTTTAGAAAATTTTGTAAGAATAAAATAAATTACAAAAATATAAATTATATGAAATGTAAAATATATAACACAAACTTAATAATACGACTTAACAGTGCGACACTCCATTAAGCCATTATTGTAAAGATTTCATCTAGTTCTAGCTGGTCTTTTGATTTTTCTTGCTCAAGTTTTTTAGTTTTTTTTTCCCTGGCTCTTTATTCAAGTCAATGGTATTTTGGACATTCTGTTTTCATTTTTTTTTTCATTTCAGACCTCAAGGTTTGAATTGAGATTTCAGAACCTTTTTGGTCCTTCTTTTTAAAACAGATGTTACAATGGTCCTTTATTAAAATGCTTCCCAGTAAAATAGTCACTGACAATGTGCCTGTGTGATAAGGCATTTGAGGGAGGAAAAAGTAACTTATAGGTGTAATAAGACAGTTTACAAATTAGAGAGTTATTTCTCATAGCTTTTGATTAATCTAACTTAGGGTCAAAAGTTATTTTCTTAAACACGATTATAAAAGCACCTAAAACTTATTTATGACTCATGCAAAAGTCGCTTTTTAAAATTAAAAGATATTTTTGCCCTTATATTTATGTCTTATTTATGCTTCTCTCTCTATATATATTTCTGTGCTTTCTAATTAGTTTTTAGTTATGTTTTTAATATTCTCTTAAATAAAAATAATTTTTAACAGTTTTTTAAAAAAATTATTTTTAATTTTATAATATTTTTTAATTTTTACTATTATTTTATTTTATATTTACATAAATTATGTAGAGTATATCATTCAATTATTTATGTAATATTATTTGGTTAAAAAATTTTCACATTACAATGATTTCTAATTTAAATATATTTTATTCATTAAATATAACTTCTTCCTATTATAGTAGTTTAAAATTATTATATTTTATAAATTCATATTTTTAATCATTTTTTATTATTTAATATAAGTCATACCCAATTTGGTCATTCTACAAACTAAGCTTACTTATTCAATCATTATTTATTTTATAATAAGGACTATATTAGACTTTAATTTTTGCCTGTTGTGATGCTTAAAATACTCATATGTGAGCCCAAGAAGTGAAGGGAGGTGACAATAATCATGGGGAAAAACTTTGTTGAACAGCTCTTCAGTAAGAAAGAATGAAAGTTAATTCTCAAGTAAAAGCAAATCTTGAAGTATAGAATCCGTTAACCATGGCTGTGACAATTTAGCATCGCTGTACACCACATCCATCTCATAAGACATGACAAAGAGTTCAATAATGAAGTCAGAATCCATTAATGTTAGTTTCACGAGTTCTTGTTCAGTAAGGTTAATGGTCTTTGACAAAGTACAGAATTTTGGCTCTAATTGTTTTACAAAATGAACCAGATCTTTCAAGTTTGACAAAGCTCTTTGAGTAAATCTTTTGACAATATTTGTTTATCCCTTTCCATCTCTTATAGCCGCTCATTACCATAATAATAATGAGAAGGGCCATTTGAGACAATTCTGGAGTGCAAGCCTCTTCTTCCATGGGCACCCTGTAGATAAACATTCTAATAATAGAAAATGTTGATGTCTATGGTCACCTCATCTTCCGCTCAAGACGATTGGTTTAGAATGAAACTAGAAATTACATAATATACACACATGCAAACATAGAAAGAGTCTCCTGTTCCAAAATTTAAGATTAAAAAAAGGAACACGCCACCACAAAAATGAGCTTTTTAACGCTTCAAACTTGATTGTTAAATAGAAAAGCACAGAATAAGTTGAGGTAGAGGTCGAGGAGTACTTAATTGATGATTATTAATTCGACCAACAAATTTATTGACAAAATATTTGGTAATTAAATAAATAACTGTCAGATAAGTTTAATTTTTTTATTTCTTTAAATTTTTTTATTAATTGATCATTGTTCATAAACAACCATCAAATAGTTATTGGAGACAAATTTGATAGCCTTTTTTATAAGAATAATTAATCTCCAAGTCCTTATAATTTTATCTGATTATTAACCAGGTCCAGATAAATTTTTTTCTTTTTATTAGATCCTTTCAATTTCATGTGTTTTTAATAGGTCCCTTTTTTTTTCTTTTTATCATACCCTTATAGTTTCATTTATTTTTTATTTAGGTCCTTTGTAGTTTTAAAAAAATTATTTATTAACTTTATTCTTTAAAATTAATTTCATTTTTAAATTAATAATTATATAATTGGACAAAATAATTAATAATTAATCAGAGCAATCAATTATCCTTAACTATAAATTATTTATAATTATATTCTAATTTTAGAAAATTTAATTATTATAATTTCAATTTTGTAATTATAAAAATTTGAATTGAAAAAATAATATATATTTAACTAAAATTTTAAAAGAATATTAACATAAGATTATTATAATAATTTATTATTTATAGAATTATTATTTATAAAATAAAGAATAAAACTACAAGGATGTAATTAAAAATAAGTTAAACAATAAGGACTTGATTAAAAACATATGAAATTATAAGGGCTTGATAAAAAAAAAAAATTATAATGACATGATTAAAAATCGGTTGAAACTATAAAGACTTGCATATTAATTATCCTTTTTTGTAAATAACCATCAAATGTTAACTATTTAATTTTTTTTATAGTTAACTGACAAATATTCCATTTGAAAATCTAGTTTCAAGACCCATTTTCATTTCTAAACTTTGCCTGATGATCAAAAGAAACAAGGATGATAAAAAAAAAAATTCTAAACTTTGCCTCAAATCACTTTGTTCTATTTGTTGGACATAATAGCCTATGGCATTATATTTAATATAAGTTTTGATTTTAAATGTTAAAGAAGTTAACTATAATAAAGATTTATCGTTTTAATATATGTGTGTGTGTGAGACAATGGATTTGGGTGTTATATATAAGACCAAATTAAATATACAACTAGTTCTTAAGAATTGAAAATAGTAGTAGTTAACCACAACTATACATGGAAGAAGTGTTTAAAGTGTTTTTACTCATCTTATTCCATATTATTTATATATGGAAAAAATTAATTAATTGCATACAACTTACTTCTATATTTTATCAAATCACTGTTCTCCTTGAAGTCTTGCTTTTTAAGGTATTTATATGTATCCAAGCTATATATGTTCAAAAGATATGTCATTACATAAATTATAAGACTTCTCATATCCATGACATAGTAGCATCGCATTCGTTATTCCGATTCATCATTACTCTCATGGAGATTGACACTTAAACTAACGTCTTGATTTACGTAGACTTCATAGGACAAATGACTGAAAGTTGTCCAAAGTAGAGGAAAAGAGAGCATCAAATGAAAGAATTGAAGATATCATTAGTTCATTACCGTGTCATGTAAAGAATGAAGAACTTAGGACCCGTTTGGTTCAATCCCATATGTGTAATAATAATCCTTATCACACTATCATAGACGACATGTTTGGTTGCATTTAATGATGATAAAAAAGATGAAATTGGTAATAAAGATTGCACATTTTTGGATAATACCTATTTCTAAGGGGGACCCTATGAATGATCATTGCAAAGCTGCAATTCCTTATAAAATGTCCATTTAGTCCACAACAACCCATGTGAAAAGAAGGTACCTTCTCCCCCCCCCCCAAAAGAAACCTCTTCCCCCGTCTCCCTCCTTCCATTACCATCATTGCTCCCTCTCCAGCCGCATTTTCCTGCCTCAATTATCATCATTGCATTACATGGATTCCCCTTACTTGTGCCTACTTTTCCACATCACTAATGGAGGCTGCATCAGCAATTTCCGAAGGAAAGCTGGGATCTGCGTGCGTCGAAAATCCTAAACCGTTTACCATAGGTTTCACGCCAGAATGGCAATTCAGATCAGAGATTGACGCACTGAAATCGAGGATGAACCTTTAGAATAATCCTCCCATTGCATAGTGCTCAACGGGAACACGCCGAGTTGACCCAATTGCTCTATGAATGCTCTTCGTCCTTCAAGATCTGGTTCATGGCAGCCAATCTCACAATCCCTGAAGCCACATTAATGAAGAAGCCAATTAGTGGAAGCAAGATCCATGTGGTTTGGGAAGTAATATCCTAAACCCTTGCATGGTGTTCAATGATGGGATCCCTAAGCCTTCACTGACAAATGATGATTTAATGCCAGTCCATTTTTCTTTTTTTTGGGAGGCGTTATGGGTTACCTACCAAAAGTGTTTTAGAATTAATATATTAATTTACTTATGATTGTTGATTGCATTTACCTCCAAATGTAATCCAACTTCACATTCAAAAGCTGGTCAAAGAGGACAAAATGAAAAAAATGATAATATTGGAAGAGGAGATGATTTGTTGAACACTTATGGCCGTTGAGAATATGTTATGCGTTTCATCATGAAATCCAATGTGCGAAGTAGGACTAATATTCAATATTATTTCCAGTTCTTAATATAAGAGCTAATTGATTAATTTCAGTATATTAAAAAATTAGTTAAAGTAGTTATTTAAATAGGTATTGTTTTTCCTAAAATATCCTTATTAATCATGTATGTTAGAACTACTATTTGATGAAATCTCTAACATGTGTAACTACTACGAAGATATCTAAAAAAAAAAGGATGAATATGAGAGACAAAGTAGATTGGGATATTATATTTAGGACCGAATTAAATATTAAACTAGTTCTTATATTAAGGATTAGAGGCAGTATATCAAAAATTATAATATAAAATTCGTAGCAAACTCACTATTCATTGATCATAAATAATACCACTGATATCAAACTCCACGCGATGTAGTATCGTATTATACCTTTTCAGTAGCAAACGCGAGTGTGCACACAATAGTTAAAGTCCTACTTATCACTCATTTAAAAATTATATATCCATCTTTCATTATTAACATGACTAGAGAGTATATTTTAATTTCTATTGTACAAGCTTTAAATCTACTTCGACAATGACGCTAGGAAGATATAAAATATTGCTTGAACAACGTTTATAATTATAAGGCTACACATACCCCACACACACACGCTTGAGATTTCTCATATTATTTATGAAGGTTTTCGGGCATACCTGGAGTCTGCAATGTAATCAGGTTGCCACGCGGAGGTCCGATCACGGTGACGGAGTCGGATCTGTGTTTTCACAGCAAATGCACCACGAGAGAGAGAGAGCTGAAGAGAGGAAGTGTTTTTCTGAATGAAATAAAAAATGAACCCGCCGGTGTGTTATGGAGAGGAAAGAAAAACTGAAATTATACATGGCGGCAGTTTTTTCCTTTTTGTAACTACCTCCACTTATCCATTCCTCGTAACCGTGCGATTCCAAAAACAAGACCCACATTTCTTGTTATTTTCACCAGGACCCCAATTGTAATTGGGCTTGGGTCCAATCCACCAAGGGTGGACTGGCCCATTTTCCTACATCTCCCACTCACACTTGGTGGATTAGATGTCGCGGGCTAGTCTCTTCACCTTCCCTCAATTTCATACTTAGTGCTTTGCCGTGACCGCGTGGGCATGACGTCTTCGCTTAGGTCCCTGTACTAGAAATCCCTTTTAAAGGATCAGCACAAGTCACCCTCTCCTTTGTGTAGCTTGAATTTTAAAATTATGCCTCAGATGTCCTAGATTTACTTATATACACTTTTCCACGGTAAATCTAATCCCTCTCGAGTCAATGGTTGACTCAGATTACCTTTCTCGTATGTCTAGTATCCACACTTATGACCACAAAATGTCATAAGGGACATGTCACAGACACTAGCATAGGTGTGTATATCACAGTTAATCTTCCTTTCGCCCAAATATCACTTTGAAATGAATCAGTCGCTTTCTTAGCATACTACCTTAGATCGCATCAATCATGACCATAGGACATATGCCAAAGTAGCAGTCACTAAAACATATCTTCATGATATTGTCAAAGTCAAAGGACACCAATAGGAGGATAATTCCTCCCTGGGACTCACACAGCAATGAAGCAGGGATCTTTCACTTGCTTCCCTTTTTGCGGTTCTCTCAGCACATGTGGTATGAAACACATGCTACGGTGTTACTCTTTTACTATAAGAGCGTATGTCGATTTAGATTTATTATCAACACCGTACAGACTTAGGTCCAGACACACTCAGTATCTAAACCCAAATTCTTCAACTCTGCTCATTGTTATGACGTCGACGTTGAAGAGTTTGTTGTCTGGCTACAGGTATTATGGAAGTGGGATTCCAAACTTCGATCCAGCTTTATCAACGTGGATCTCATCTTGACTTGCTACACTTTAGTCAAGGCGACATAAAGTTTGTGTTTCTTCTCTACCATATCAGCATTCATTGCTGCTTTACTGGTGAACACAAATGTCTCATCTTTGTTCACTCCACCTGAGTGTCAAAGGCGGTTGCCCGTGTGAGAGAGCCAACCTTTTAACCTGTACGACATACTAGACATTGTATACTTTCAGACAGACACATAAAGTGATAACGAAATATAATTTCATTAATGAAGCATTCATATTACACTTTACGTATGCCAAGGGCTTGTACATGTTCTTTAAAACTTTTTCGCCTATTGGCTTTGTCAGAGGATCTGCTACCATACATTTGGTTGAAATGTATTGTACAGTAACAATCTTTTGTGCTATGTAATCTCTAACAAAATTATACTTGATGTCAATGTGCTTGGTTTTGCTGTGATACTTAGGATCTTTAGTATAGGCTATGGCTGCAGTATTGTCACAGTATACCATCACCGGATTGGTACTCTCGTTTCCAAATCCAAGGTGTTCTATAAATCTCTTCAGCCATAAAGCCTCTTGCACTGCTGCAGTGCATGCCACAAACTCAGCTTCCATTGAATGTAAGGCAATGCACGTTTGCTTCTTGCTACTCCAACATATGGCGCCATTGTTGAGTAAGAAGGTATAACCTGAAGTTGACCTTCGTTCTTCTTCATCTCCGCCTACATCAGCATCGGAGTACCCAACAAGACGCAGGTCACCTCCTTCGTAGCACAGTGCATAATTGGAAGTGCCCTTTAAGTATCTCAAGATCCTCTTCACTGCTTTCCAATGCTTTTCACCGGGGTTAGACTGGAATCTGCTCACCAGTCCCACTGCATAACAGATGTCTGGTCTTGTACACATCATTGCGTACATCAGACTACCAACAGCACTGGCATATGGAACTCTTTCCATCTTCTTTTTATCAGATTCGGTTTTGGGACACATGTCAGAACTCAAAGCCACTCCAGTGGCAACGGGTGTACTCATGGGATTGCAGTCTTTCATGTTAAATCGCTCAAGAATCTTGTTGATATAATTCTCTTGTGAAAGAGAGAGGATTCGTTTTGAACGATTTCTTTGGATCTTAACTCCAAGTATATACTCTGCTTCACCCATGTCTTTCATTTCAAAATTCGACGAAAGCCATTCTTTAATAGCCACCACCGAATCTAGACTATTTCCGGCTAATAGTATATCGTCTACATATAAGGATAATATGACAAAATTACCCTCAAACCGCTTAATGTAGACGCAGTGGTCTTCCTCTATCATTTGGAAGTCATATGAGGTTATTGCTTTGTGAAACCTCAAATACCACTGTCTGGATGATGTTTCAATCCATAAATGGACCTTTTGAGTTTACAAACTTTATTTTCTTTTCCTTTTTCAATGAAACCTAATGGTTGTTCCATATAGATTTCTTCATCCAGATCACCATTCAGAAATGCGGTTTTTACATCCATCTGATGTAATTCTAAATCTAAACTGTTTACTATTGCCAGAATAAGTCTAATAGAATTGAAACGCACAACAGGTGAGAATGTATCTTCATAATCTATTCCTTCCTGTTGTGTGTACCCCTTTGCCACTAATCGAGCCTTGTATTTGTCAATTGATCCATCCACTTTTCTTTTAATTTTGAGAACCCACTTGTTCCCAATGGCTTTACGCCCTTTTGGAAGATCAACTAACACCCAAACTTGGTTCTTTTTCATTGAGTCCATTTCTTCTTCCATAGCTTTCATCCATTCATCTTTTGCAGGACCTGACAAGGCTTCTCGTACAGAACGGGGCTCATCATCCCCTTCTGGAGTAACTAAGAGAGATTCGCCTTCTATTTGAAAGCGTCTTTTGGGAACACTTTCCCTGTTACTCCTTCTGACGGGAGCTATTTGCTTATCTTTCTTTCTTTGTTCAGGTCTTGGTGTTGACCTTTCTTGGCTCCCACTCAGATTGACACACCTAGACGATTCTGGTCTGTCAATTTGTTCTGCACTGACTTGTTCCTGTGTCTCATAAAGAGATACAGTGCGGTCAACATCTCCTCTTTAGGAAATTCAGTCTCAATGAATGTGGCATCTCTTGATTCCATTTCAGTCACTGTTCCATCTTCGTTTTCACCTATGAAAACGTATCCTTTAGATTGTTCAGAGTACCTTATAAAGATACATTTCTTTCCTCTAGGACCCAATTTCCCATGCTTGTGGGAATCATCATGAACATATGCCGCTGACCCCCAGGGTCTTAGGACACTTAGATCCGGTTTGCGTTTTGTCCATAATTCATAGGGTGTGGAAGCGACTGATTTTGAGGGCACACGGTTAAGTATGAAGGTTGCCGTTAACAAAGCATCACCCCAATATGAAATTGGTAGGTTTGCTTGAGCCATCATAGACCTAACCATGTCTAGAAGAGTTCTATTCCTCCTCTCAGCCACTCCATTCTGTTGTGGAGTGCCAGGGATAGTCAGTTGTCTAATTATCCCTTTTTCCTCACAGAGCTGTTTAAATTGATCAGATAAATATTCACGACCTCGATCAGTACGTAATGCTTTAATTTTACTATCTATTTGATTCTCTACCTCATTTATGTATCGTCTAAAGCACTCAAGTGCTTCAGACTTATGCGAGATCAAATAGACATGACCATATCGTGAAAAATCGTCAATAAAGGTAATAAAATACCAAGCTCCGTGTCTCGCCCTCACACTCATTGGACCACAGATATCAGAATGGATTAATTGCAATGGATTTTCAGCTCTTGTTCCCTTACCGAAAGGTTTTCTAGTTGCCTTACCAGCTAGACAATTTTCACATAAGGACATTTCCATGTTAGGGATTGTGCCCAACATTCCTTCTTTTGCTAGTTTAATCATTCTATTTTGATTAATATGTCCTAGTCTAGCATGCCAGATATTCATATCAGGATTGCTTGAAGAAATAGCAAAACAATCATGAGCGTTAAAACCAAAAGCAAGATCCATAACAAAAAATTTCTGGAATCTGAATGCTGAACCATAAAATTCAGAGTTGAAGGAAATGTCTGCAACTTTATCATGAAAATAAACATTAAACCCAAAGTCTACTAAGCAAATAACAGAAATTAAATTCCGTCGGATGTCGGGAGCATGAAGCACATCATGGAGTATCAAGGTCTTTCCACCACGCAAAGCAAGCTTGCAGGTGCCAATCCCTCGAACCTCGATTCTCGCATTGTTCCCAACATAAAGCCACTTGCTTTGATACGGCAACCGACGGTATTCCACGAAGGATCCCCGATCCCTGCTTACGTGGTCTGTGGAGCCTGAGTCTATAATCCAAGAAGAAGAAACAGGTTCTGTTAGAAAAACAGTACTAGAAACATATGAAACATGTGAATTCACATAATTCACTAATACCTTTTCGCTTTCAGCCTGTTTGGAACAGTCACGTGCGAAATGGCCCATTTGTTGGCAGGCGAAGCATTTGACCTTCTTCAGGTCTAGCTTCTTCTTCCCGCCTTTCTTTCCCTTCTTCTTAAATTGTTTCTTGCCCTTTTTAAATTGAGGACCGCCCTTCTTCCCTTTCTTTTGGGGCTTCTTGCCCTTTTTGAAATTGGGCTTAGATTGGGAAGTACCAGCATCCTCAGTTAAATAAGTTTGTCCAGAGCTCTTGTAAGCCTCTAGACGTTCATCTTCCAGCTCCAGATGCTTAGCTACATCATTAAAAGTGATGATGTTTTCATTGTGGGTTAGGTTGACTTTCATGTGCTCCCAACTTGCAGGGAGTGACCTGATGACAGCCTGCACTTGCTGCTCATCAGACAGATTATGTCCAGCTTCCTTCAGTTCCCGGATCATATTGGCCATCTCTCTCAGATGTTGCTTCATAGGATTGTTTGGCTTGAGCTTATAGGTATCGAACTTAATCGTCAACCTCTAAGCTTGGTCGTAGAGACTCCGCCAAACTTATCCTTCAATGCTATCCACATGGCCTGTGCAGTTTTGTGCGACTCAAACTCACACATCAGGTCATCAGCCATGGAGCTCAAAAGCGTGATTCTTGCTATGCTATTCTTCTTTTTCCAGGTTAGATATGCCTCTTGGTCTCTCCTGTGCTGGTTTGTGTTGCCAGCCTCAGGTTCAACCATAGCAGTGGTGAGAGGCTCTATCGCATCCTGTTCCTCTAGGATATACTGGACCTTTCGGTGCCAGATGTCCCAGTTGTCCCCGTTAAGCTTTTCTCCCTTGTTCAATTCAGCAATTATGTTCTTGGTTGCCATTCTTAGTTCTGTGACAAATCTATCCCACATTAATCTATGTTCTCTTTAAAGAGAACCGAACCAAAGAACATTTCAGTTATATAGCACAATGAAGTATACAATGTAATGTGCCTATATTATCCTCGATCAGTAAATAATGAAATTACAAGATCTATGATCAAGAGAATACGTTTGTACCTCCCATCACACAGATACTAGCAATAATCATCATGTCCTATCAAGGATTTTATATAAGCACTTCAAAGATTGTAACCTTTAGAAGTCTCATCTTCTAAAAGCTCCCACTTATAAAAGGCATACATATGATATTCATAAATAATCATACAACAATAATTCAAGTAATTTCATTAAATGAAATAACATACTTAGTCTGTTTACAATGCATGAAACCACAAATTCATGGCGAATACAAATATTACATCATTTGATATGAACATAAATGTAATCAAGCATTGCTTTTCTTAGGCTTCTAAGTTTGCGCGTTTTGTTCATAAAGGAGGACACTAGCTCTATGGCCCAAATCCAGTAAGACTTTCTTATGGGTTTGCCTTTAGGTCCGCCTCTAACTCTTATTGCTCTTATGTACTCCATTATGACTCTAAGGTAGAATTCTGTATTCTTCTTATCGGTCATGTAATGGACGTAGCTAGCGAGCACACCATTGATGCCTTTTATGTTTGTCAATTTAGCTGCATCACTTTCAGCTATTCTCATAGCTAAAGCAGGGGTACAGGGTTGATCCACCTCTTCGCCTTCCTCTACTTCGGTTTTATTGGGAAGATCTAGCGAATCATTACAGACCAAATGAGGTTCGGTACGGAGGGGTTCAGTGGGAAATAAAGATTCTGACTCAGGTCCAGAATCCATTAACTCCTCCGGGATTTCTTGAGGAACCTCTTCAGGGTCCTCTTCAGGATCCTCATCCTCTGGTTCATATTCTGGAACTGCATTATCCATGTATAGTATTCCAATGAACCATCTTGGATATTTTCAGTGCTACTAGAAGCCTCTTGCTTCATTTTCACCTAGAACAAAATAATTTAAATTATTTTGAATATTCTGGAATTTATTTCCGCATGAAAATACCAGAAAATACACTGAAATACTCACAAATAGATCCTTAATTATCTCCAAAATTATCAAATTATATATCAAAATGAAGATCTTGATTTTAGGGATTTTTAGAGACAAACGCACCTCAAACGGACCTTCCACGCGCCTACACGCGCCCCTAGAAGGAAAAATTAGCGAAAAATGAAAAAAAAATTTCCCACTCGCCCTGTCGGCGCGTGTACTTCACGCGCCACCATGCAGCCTGCCGCCGGTGACACGCGCGTACCTGCGGCTTCCACGCGCCACCACCTGTCAGGTGGTGGTCCCCACGTGCCAAGGTGGGGTGCCACGTGGCAGAACGCGCCACGTGGCGCTGCTTGGTCCAAAATTTTTTTTTTAATTCTCGGTTTTTTTTTAAAATTAAAAGTTTTGGGGCCGGTTGGGTTTGGGTCCATTTCGGCCCAACCGGTTCCCTTCAAATTTTTTTTTTTTTTTGATCTGGGCTGGATCCTGCCTCCAGCCCAGTACACCCTTTCCCTTTTTTTTTTTTTTTTGGTCTGCTGGATCCTACGTCCAGCCCAGTAAATAATTTTTTTTTTTTTAGGAGGGGCCAAAACGACGCCGTTTTGGCCCCTGGAGGTCACCTTCAACTCAACCTCCAGCCGGGTCGCCTTGACCCGGCTTCTGCAACCGGGTCGGGTCCGACGGACCCGTCGGACCCGATTTCTTCTCTCTCCTCCGTATCTCCCGCCGTCGGTGTGTCCGTTTTTAGTGTACTTTATATCATTTTCTTCGTTTTTTCGAGTTCTACGCAATGGGATAAATTTTGAAGCCTAAAAACTTGATTTTAAGCAACCAAAAACGAACACGTACGGCCAAAATATATACTGTATAAAACGATTTTCAGAGGCAGAGAAGCAACCCAATATGTCTAAACATAAATATAAGATACAAAAACTATCATACTGAAAGTAAAATGGAGGATTTGCATAATATATTGAAGCAAATCGCAAGTTACTCAGACCGAACAATCAGAAAAAAATACTGATATGAAAACGCAGGCCACAGAATCTACAGAAATATCACATGCTCTGATACCAATGTAGGTTTTCGGCATACCTGGAGTCTGCAATGTAATCAGGTTGCCACGCGGAGGTCCGATCACGGTGACGGAGTCGGATCTGTGTTTTCACAGCAAATGCACCACGAGAGAGAGAGAGAGCCGAAAGAAGTGTTTTTTCTGGAAAAATAAAAAACCCGCGGGTGTGTTGAATGGAGAGGAAGGAAAAAACGGAAGTTAATCTGGCGGCAGTTTTTTTAACTACCTCCACTTATCATTCCTCATACCGTGCGGTTCCAAAACAAAAGGGGAAAATTACGACTAATGACCCACATTTCTTGTTATTTTCACCAGGACCCCAATGATAATGGGCTTGGGTCCAATCCACCAAGGGTGGACTGGCCCATTTCCTACAAGAAATATTAAAATTTAAAACAGACGAGTATATCATTTTAATTATAGATGATTTTCTTCTTCGATTTTAAAAGCCGTAAAACCTCCCCTGAATCAATAGTTATAAAGCACAAACATTCCTTTTATTTTTAACATTTTATTTCCATCACTACCCATTCGTTATTTATAATTAAGTCATACGTGTTGGATCAAAGTACCTCTCCTGAGACACAGATGCTAGGTTAAAAATTGATAATACATTCGTCCTAATTATAAGACCTCGTTTAGTCTACAAACGAAAATCTTATAAGTAGGATCAGATGTAATATTAAATAATAGGTGTTTTAATATATAATAATCATTTCATAATAACTAAATGATTTTGGTGCACGGAATTGCAGAAATTGTCTCAACGCCCACCAAGCGGTAGCTAGTCGCTTTTATTTTTGAAATATATAGATTCATTTGATTTGTGGCTGGCCAAAAAAAAAATCCCTTTTATTTGAAAACGTCCATGGAAGAGAAATGAAACGTAACTCGTATCAGCAATTCGCCTTCAGAGTACCGTCATCTGAAACATCGAAGAGTATTAAAAATGAGTTGTGCCTTTCACTCCAAAACAAAAAAGAGATGTGCCTCTTTGTATTGATCCAGTGAGTTAACATTAACAACTAATAGAGGTGAATGTATCAATTTAAACACGTACTTCTAATTCCAGTATAAATCGAAGGACTCTAAATTACATTATTGAATTAAAGTAAAATAGTATAACAGTCTCTCTCTCTCTCTCTCTCTCTCTCTCTCTCTCTCCTCTCTCTCTCTCTCTGTCTCACACACACACGCAGTCTCTTACACGTACATGGAACAATAGACTTTGTACACACACTAAATAACTTAAAAAAAGGCTTCTCACCCTATTTACGTATGTAAACGATAAGTTGGAACTGCTAGCAAATGCTTGGCTCTTGGAATTGAGAGACCAAACTCTTCATTCATGTCCAAGTCACTGGGAGACATACCATAAGGAAGTTCCCAAGAAAAGCAATGAACCAATTGAGCTAAAACAAATTTAACACTAGTCATACCCAAGTTCATGCCAGGACAACCTCTGCGACCTGAGCCAAATGGTAACAGTTGAAAATCGTGTCCTCGAACGTCAATATTGCTGTCAACAAATCTCTCAGGATGGAACATATGCGCATTTTCAGACCAAACCTTAGGATCACGTCCTATGGCCCACACATTTACAATTACCCTTGTCTTTTTCCTTATATAGCACCCATTGATTGTAACATCCTCCATACTCTCTCGAGGGACAAGTAAAGGTGCAACTGGATATAGTCTAAGAGTCTCTTTGATTACCATATCTAAATAACTTAACTTCGCTAAATCAGACTCTTCCACCATTCTCGTCATTCCAACAACGTTTGTGTAGCTCATTTTGAAGATTTTTCATCACTCTTGGATGCCTCAAAAGTTCGGATAAAGCCCACTCAATTACAACAATAGAAGTGTCAGTTGCCCCTCCAACCATATCTGATAAAATAGCTTTGATGTTGGCTTTATCTATCACATGGTCTTGGTCGTCCTGTAGATCCACAGGTTGGTGCATCAAGGAAAGCAATATGTGTATGAAGTCGTTATGGTGTTGTAAATTTTGTCCTTTTGACGTGTTTTCATGCTCCATCACTATCTTATCCAACACATCCTCGAGCGCCTTGTTGTTTCTCTTTAACTTTCGTGTCAAGCCCTGGCAACATCAATTCAATAGCTCACTATATATGAAGGATAACACCAATCTGGAAAGTCTAGATATGATCTGAACAGTCCAGACCTCATTTTCTTTTATTTTAAGTTTTAAAATAATTATTTTAATAGGTATAGAATCTAAAATAAAGATAATGTGTTAATTATCATTTTCCAAAAATATTTTTATTTAAAATAATTAATGAAAAATTTTAAATTTAGACCATCCAAATCTGATAAAACCCAATTAAATGTGTATTTTTTTAAAGTTCATACTATATATGTTTAATTTCTATCTAGAAACGCAAGGAAAAATATTTAAAAACAATCAATGCTCAAGGCGAAAAGATTATAGGCACATAACATACCTGGAGATCAAATACACCGAGCCAAGGGACATAATCAGCGAGATTAAATGCTCCCACCAAGCTCATTGCCTCCTTAATCAGCCCTTTTAGGTTAAACCTATCGTCCTTGGCGCGTCCCAGGACCATCCGATAAATTATGTTCTCTATAAGCTCCCCCACCATCTCACTAATATCAACAACCTCACGCGCCGCCGCGGCTCTCTCTAGGGACTTCACCGTCACTCCCACCTCCTCCTTTCTCAAAGGTGCAAACATCTCCACTCTTGATGCGCTTAGAAGGTGAATGGTGCACAGTTTCCTCACATGTCTCCAGTACGGACCATACTCGGCAAACACCACTCCCTTGTTGGCTCCTTTAGAAAACGGATCCGCCGCCCGTATTTTGGGTCGGGTCGCAAAAACAGTGTCATGAGTCTTGAGGAATTGAACGGCAGCTTCAGGGGACGAAACGACAATCGCAGGAACTTGTCCCAACTTCAACGACATGATGGGACCATATTTTTGGGCCAGCGATCGAAGGCTACGGTGTGGTCGTTTACCCAACATGTGGAGGTTACCAATGATTGGGAGGGGCGGTGGCCCCTGTGGTTGGTTCTGACCATCTTTGTGTCGTTTTGGGAAGAGGATATTAGTGGATAGGACCAATATCAATGTCAACAAAAGGATCGCAGGAATCGCTAGTGTTGAAGGAAACATGTCTGGTTGTTTTGCTTCGGAAACCGATCAAAGAGGGAATAAATTTTGTGCTTATGCTTGATAGTGGCGGATTGAATGCTAATATATATGTGAAATAGGTAGGATCCTGTTCCTATGACGTGATCAGCAAGATAATACGTAAATAGATAGAAACAAACAAAGACCTAAGAAATTAAAAAAACAAAAGTGTCAAACCCTCGAGAAAGAGAATCCAAACTCATCAACCTCTTTCGTATATATAAAATTGTGAGCTTTTGTCTCCCGATAAATGGATATGGACATTTGTTGAGTTCACACTACGTATATTATATTCAAGCATCGTCATCTTCTTTGTTCCCAGTAATTTTTTGACCAGATTGCTGTTGAATTGAAGGAAGCTCTTCCATGGACATAGTCCTCTACTTCTTGCCCAAGGATAAATTAAATTCTCGGTGTCCAAAATCCACACTTGGTGCTCAAGAAAGATGGAAACTTCCATGGAGCCTGCGTCAATTACCATCCATGAAGCTCCATTGCCATGATCAGATGGCTAAGGCAATATAATTGAGTAATTTAATTATTGGGCGCTACACATCATCACCAAATGATAAAATCAGAGCTTAATTAGAACCATCCCCTCATAAGAATAATAATCTTCACCGATAGAATCTTATGAATTAACTTTTAAAAGTACTATCAAACATTAGGGTTATAAGATAATATGTGTGTATTGGCACGGCAAATGCACGGACCGTCACAAGTTAAGACATTATATGTTTATGTAAAATCATGCGACATTAACAATCACTATTCTGATAATGAATATAAGCATATGATAAAGAATTGTTGCTTGCCCAAGAAAGAAGGAAAAAAACAAAGTAGTTTGGGTAAATCAGTTATTGTTTTGTCTAGTTTTCTTTGAGGAAGATTTAAAAAAAATGAAATTTATGGCATATTTAATTTAAACTTTGTTTTGTTTCTTAAATTTAGATTTAAATTTCTGCTTCCACCGGAATACCCGAAATTGTGCCTCTAATTAAAGTGTCAAATTGATCATACTTGATAACAAATTACTAAATCGTTTGAAGGAAATATCTTTATTTGTAATATACTATTTGTAAAATCCATATACTTATACAGATAGTGGTTTATATATATGTATATATATATATATATTTGGTATACTAAAAGTTTAGATGAGTTGGGTTTTAGAGGCTTACCATGACCAAGGTATACTTTGAAGCTCAGAAAACGCTTATTTGATGCCCACCAATGCGGTCCTTACATAGGTAATGGGATTCACATTCACGATCTTACAGGTTATGAGCCGACTTTTTACCAATTAAGCCAACTCTTGTTGGTAGTTTATATACACATATATACAGCGTATGTCTGACTGCTTGGGTAAAATAAAAACAAGGGGAGAGAAACAATTATATGTAGACTATAGAAAATCTTACACGTTAAGCTATATATGTTTGACATTATTGAAATAAATTTCAACACACACACAAGCACAGTACATTCTTCATGCGATTTCCATAAATTAAAACAACACACATATACAATAGAACGCATCAAGTTAAACTAAAAAACTGATCGACGGAAAAGTATGAAGAATCTTGCTAATATAAAAATACCCACATAATTCCTCAAACGATAGGCCTTGTAATCTGAGCCTTTATTTTCAGACAAGGTACACTGGATGCATAACTAAAGGCATAGCCTAAAACCCTAGACCTTGATAATCAGTTTGAATAGTCCGTATGTAATCTACAAGTTGGAACAACCTGCAAATGCTTCGTTCTTCGGACTGTGAGGCCAAACTTTTCATTCATATCCAAGTCACTTGGACACACGCCACAAGGAAGCTCCCAACTAAAGCAATGCACCAATTGAGCTACAACTAACTTAACTGTGGTCATACCCATTTGAAGTCCAGGACATCTTCTACGACCTGAACCAAATGGTAAAAATTGATAATTATGCCCATGAATATCTATATTGTTATCAACGAACCTTTCTGGATAGAACATATAAGCATCATCGGACCATAACTTAGGATCTCGTCCGATAGCCCATGCATTCATCATGATCCTGGACTTTTTTCTTATGCAATATCCATTAACTGTGACATCCTTCATACTTTCTCGAGGGATAAGTAAAGGAGCAGGTGGATGTAATCTAAGAGTCTCCTTAATGACCATATATGAGTAACTTAACTCTGCTAAATCAGCCTCATCCACCATTCTGTTCATTCCAACCACATTTTGTAGCTCATTTTGGAGATTTTTAATCACTCTTGGATGCCTCAAGAGTTCAGATAGAGCGCAGTCAACCACAATGACAGAAGCGTCAGTTGCGGCAAAAATCATATATGCTAAAATAGCCTTGAGGTGGTCTCTATCAATAACATTGTTTTGGTCGTCATACAAATCCGTAGGTTGACGTATCAAGGAAAGCATTATGTGTACGAAGTCGACGTGATTCTGGCCATTTTGTTCTCTTGTAGCTTATTCCTGCTCTCTGACTATTTTTTCCAACACACACTACAAAAAAATAGACTTTAGGCGACAACTTTCGACGGCAACAAAAAAAGTCGCCGCTGAAAGTCCACTTTCATCGGCGAAACCAAAAAGTCGCCACTGAAAATTCGCCATTGAAACCAAGACTTTCAGTGGCGACAAAAGTGTCGCCGCTGAAAGTAGACCTTCAGCGGTGACTTTTTTTGTCATCGCCGAAAGTGGATTTTTAGCGGCGACTTTTTTAGTCACTGCTAAAAGTTCGTTATTAAAACCAAGACTTTCAACGGCGACAAAAGTGTCGCCGCCGAAAGTAGACCTTCAGCGGTGACTTTTTTTGTCGCCGCCGAAAGTAGAGTTTTAGCGGCGACTTTTTTAGTCGCCGCTGAAAGTTCATTATTAAAACCAAGACTTTCAGTGGCAACAAAAGTGTCGCTGCTGAAAGTAGACCTTCAGCGGCGACTTATTTTGTCGCCGCCGAAAGTGGACTTTCAGCGGTGACTTTTTTTGTCACCGCTGAAAGTATAATATAATAATATATATTTTATTTTACAATATTAATAAACAAATTTAATCTGGCTCAGCAGCAAGAAGATTGGACACGAAAGGAGGCGGTCACGAGTTCGAACCTGGAAGAAGACACATTTAAGGTGAAAATATTTGGACGATGACGTGGCGAGGAGGAGTGATGTGGAGGTGGCTAGTGATGATGTGGCTGCCGGTGGCAATGACGTGGAGGTCGACAGTGATGACGTGGCAGCCAGAGACGATGACATGGCACCGGCGGTGATGACGTGGCATTGGTAAAGCCAATTCTTCTTAGGCATTACTTTCAGCGGTGACAAAAAAGTCACCGCAGAAAACACTTTCGGCAGTGACATTTGTCGCCGCTTAAAAGTCTTTCAGCGGCGACAAGAGTGTCACCGCCGAAAGTGTTTTCTGCGGCGACATTTGTTGCCGCCGAAACTTCTAAAAGTCGCCGCTGAAAGTATCTTTGAGCGGCGACCTTTTTAGTCGCCACTGAAAGTTTTCAGCGACAGCTGCTACGGCAACGACTTTTCAGGGGCGACTTGTCGCCGCAAAAAACTTTCGGCGGTGACTGTTGTACTTTCAGCGGAGACAAGTCAATTTTTTTGTAGTGACATCGTCCAGTGCCATAACGTTTCTCTTTAATGTTCGTGTCAAACGCTGTCATTAATTAGTCAAATAGGTCATTCGATTCAGAGTTTCACACACAGACACACATATATCTATATATCAATGTTTTCGCCAGCTGTTATGCATAAACACACCGCTTTATCTGTATAACTTTAGAGGGTATCGAAGAAACTATTTACTGTTAAAGAAAAATGGAAGGAAATCCAATTATCATGCGCTTAAAATGATCGACTACTAGCACAAAATTAAAGCAAATTCTTTAATTTAATAAGTCATCAATGAAAGTTAACAATGTAAGTTGAAGTAAGATGTCCTTCACAAATATTCCACGCGTGCTAGCATTAAGAAGAAAATTGGGTGCCATTATTCTTGATGTTATTTTTCATGTAGGCAAATCTTTAAGCTTAAACAGGCCTTTTTATTCCTCTGTCTGAATGTAGAGAAAAGTAGGGGAAGAGAAAATTATGAGAAACGTAAGACAAAATAGAAGAGAAAAGCAACAAGCGAGATACCGTATACAGTATACCTAGCCACGGGACATAATCAACCAGATTAAACTGTCCCGCCAAGCTCAGTGCCTCCTGAACAAGCCCTTTTAAGTTAAAACCTATCATCCTTAGCACATCCCAGGATCATCCTGTTAATTTTATTTAGTTTTATTTAGTTTGCGCAGTTTAATTTTCTTAAACGAACAAGCAACATGAGAGAAAATGAACATAACATATCTATATATCGTCACTTGTATGCGTTGTATATAAAAATGAAATGAAAGAAAATGAGTCTTTTATGTATGATGTTATTTTATTTTATTTTATTTTGTAAAATACAAATTTCAACCTAAGACTATTTGGTCTAGTAGCACAAGATGTGCTCTTGGTGGCAACAGGTCTAGAGTTTGATTCCAACTATTGATCAAACTCTATGAGCATCAATATAATGCGGTTGTTATGTTCTTCATCTATTGTTAAGAAAAAATTAATAATATTTATGTAAAAACTATTAAAAAATATGGAAGGAAAGACCCAATCATAACACAAATTACATAATCTTAAACAATTCAGGCTATAAAGAAAATTACACTAACATGATTGAGCACAACAATCACTCTGCTAGGCAATATGATGGAAGAGCTACTAAGTGATTAGCTCTTGGAATCAATAGTCCAAATTTCTCAGTCATATCCACTTCATCAGGAGAAACGCCTTGTGGAAGTTCCCAATTAAAGCAATGCATTAATTGTGCTATAACCAGCTTAACAGTAATTAACCCTAACTGCATGCCAGGGCATCCTCTTCGACCTGAACCAAATGGTATCAGTTGGAAGTCTTTTCCTCGGAGATCTACATTGCTATTCAGGAACCTCTCTGGATAAAATGCTTCCGCATTATCTGACCATATCTTAGGATCCCGTCCTATTGCCCACACATTCACAATCACTCGTGACTTGTTCCTTATATAATATCCATTGATAGTTATATCCTTGGTGCTGACTCGAGGGAGCAGCAATGGCGCAACAGGATGTAGTCTCAAAGTCTCTTTGACCACCATGTCCAAGTAAGTCAACCTCGGCAAATCAACCTCCTCGACCAAATTGCTTTTTCCTACAAGGTTTTCCAGCTCATGTTGGAGTTTTTTCATTACTCTGGGATTCTTCAAGAGTTCTGAGAAAACCCAGAGACTAACAGTGACGGAAGTGTCTATTGCACCAGAAAGCAAGTCCAAAAGTATGGCCTTGATATTGGTTCGATCTTTGACTGGATTTTGTTCATCGTCATGAGAATCCTTCAAGCAAGAGAGTAATATGTCCACGATGTCCTTGTGTTGCATTTTCTGCAGTACTGTTTGTGCCTCTTCATGCTCTTTGATGATCGTTTCTAACATTTCATCAATTTCCTTACCATTCGTCTTTAAGCGTTTTGTAAAACCCTGGATCAATAATACCTGGTTAATTTGAGTAACAGTAACAAATTTTTGTAGGATTAATGTAAACTATGTATATATATTATAAAATTTTGTACAAAATTATGCTTCTCCGGTCCTTAATATAGGACCCAATTGTTGAGTTGGTTTTGGTCCTAAATATAAGACTCATTTCTTATATTTATCAATTTTCTCTAAATTACCCCCATGGATACTCCCTCAACCATAATCAGGTAGAAGAGGGAGAGGGAGCATTAAGAAAGATAATTATAGTGTTTTAAAAAAAATGTGTCACATTTCTTATAATTAACTAACTTACCTTACTTTCTTAATTTAATCAAATTAGTTAAATGGGTCTTATATTAAGAATCAGAAGAGTACTTTTCATAAAACTAAAATTTTGCGGCTTATTTCTAACTTCACGTGTGGCCTGAGTTAACAATCTAGTTTCACTCAAATTCTTTTATCCTCTTTAAAATTTAAATTTTGTAATCATATTTTTTAGCTTAGTTTTTATCTATTCTCTCTGTTTGATTATATTTTACTGAGAATCACTTATTGGTAAACAAAGCAACCAACTGTATAATTTAAATAAAAAAATTTCAGTAAAAATAAAAGGAGAGCAAAGTAACCAACTGTATAATTATAATAAAAGGCATATTGACCATTTGACACGCAAATTTTTGGCTTGTATGAGATTTTGATTCTGGACCCACAGAACAAATTAAATACACACAAGCAAAGGAGAAAGAAAAATAAAATGTAGCCTTTTTTACATGGGTTTGAGAATTCTAACAAAACTTATTGCGAAGGGCTAATTTATTGTAAAAATCGCAAAAAAAAAACCTTAAAAATTCTTTTCAAAGTGACTTTTTTTTTTTGAAGGTAAACAAACAGGGCCCAAAGCCCAAAAGTACCCTCAAAAGATCAACCTACGAAACCTAACCTTCCCCAACACGTTCAGATTCACTTCCAGTTCCGACTTCAGACGCCTCCATTTCCAACCTTATCCTCAAAGGTAACAGCGGCAAGTCCCAGATCTGAAAATCCCTAACCATTCGAAGTCCAATTTTTGCCAGACTATCTGCACAGCCATTCATCTTTTTCAGAATCGCTGTGATCTTCAACTCCCATCTCCTTTCAATAATCTCCCAAGCTTTCCTTTTCAATCCACACTGCAGATTCCAATCTTTTTAGAGTAACCACTGATCCATTTTTCATCACTGTTTCTGATTAGTCCCCCACAGGCCGCAAATCTAGGGTCCCCAAGACAGGAATCATCAGAGTTAAGTTTCACCCAATCTCTGTTAGCTTTGCACCATTTCACAGTCTTACTAGCGCATTCATTTTTTCGCTGGGTATCTTTGGTTTTTTCCTGTATACACTCAACAGCTAGTCAGCTAGGGTCTGACATTTCATTATCAGTTCACTCGGATCCTTTGTCTTTTTGCTAAAGATCTTGTCGTTCCTATTTCTCCGCAGATTCCAAAACATGAGATTTGAAAATAATTTATTTTTTTAAAATCAGCTCAAATAATAATTATTTCATGTTTAATCTCTTATAATAATTTTTGATAACTTAGACGAGGACTTGTTTAGACATTTACAAAATTAACATTTTGTTTAATACCTACAAAAGTAACTTTTATCTCGACTTATTTTATAAATTAAAATAAAAATAAAAATCAATCAGGATAATATGATTTATTTTTAAATAGGTTTTTATAAAAAAAATCAATTTAATAGAAACTTATTTGAATAACATGTTGGGGAAAAAAAAGAGATTTGAATCTTAAAATATTAAAAGGTGAAGAAGAAATTTATCCATCATAATATTAAAAAGAGGCATCAAACATCGTGATAAAATACCGAGAGTAAAAATGTACGTGAACTCTTTAAAAACGGGACAAAAATGTTACTCTATTGAGTTGGTTTTGGTCCTAAATATAAAACTCATTTCTCATATTTATCAATAATCTCTAAATTACTCCTATGGATACTCCCTCAACCATAATCAAATAGAAGAGGGAGAGGGGGTATTAAGAAAGATGATTATGGTGTTTTAGAAAAAACGTATCATATTTATTACAATTAACTAACTTACCTAACTTTCTTAATCTAATCAAATTAGTTAAATGGATCTTATATTAAGGACAGGAGGAGTATTTCCGTTTATTTTCCAAAACGTTTGTCACCTTTACATTTGGTGGGTCCCATATTACTGTCTCGGTGTCATCTAATATCACCCCATCCATGCCCCCCTCCAATCACAATACACCAACTCATTAAGTCACAATCGAATAGCAGCAACAACTTCTGGTTCTAATGGCTTCCCAATGCTCAAACGGAATGCCCATTTTCTTCCAAAAATGGTCCCCACCAAAGCCTATTTTTTCTTCCTGGCGGCTTCATCAGCGATGTCATCCGATCTTTGCATCCTACTGTTCATGGGCATTTTTGTCTCCTATATTTTATTATAGTGTCTGGTATTTTTTTTAATATTATAATGGGTAAATTTGCCCATTCACCTAATAGTAAAATTAAAATTTAAAAAAAATTGAGGCTATGTAAGATATTCGGACGAAATTATATATTAAAAGTGTCATGAGAAAGCTTCCCACGCAAAATTAATGAGCTGTTGTTCTGTTAGGAATACGAAATTAAAGGAAAATTACATATAAATCTCAAATAAAAACTTGTAACAAATTAAAATGTTTGAAACGTGGTGTGACTTTCTATACCCAGAAAGAAAAACGCGTGAAGGTGACGTTGGTTTCTCTGTTTTCGGTCAATGGTTTCTCTGTGGTGCAAATAACATGTGGCGGTGAATGAATACTGAACTGAATAATCCTTCCCTAATAATCCTTCTCTTCTATCAGCCACTAGATAAATAGAGCACTATTTTCCTCCTCCTCGTTTTTCACCTTAATCGCGTACCATTTCACTAAGAAAAGAAAGAAACAGTACTAAATCTGGATGATCCTGGAACCTTCACTTAACCCCAGGTCGACAAGACCGAACACATACGGATTGCTATAATGCACCGTGAGGATCAAAGACAGATGCCCAAATCTCCTTCAGAGTCTTTTTCCTTTTCAGTGAATATAGCAAGGACTGCCCCCAAACACCTCTCTCTTGCAGAATAAGATCACTCAATGTTCAAGCTATTAAAAATAATCTTATTAGAGTCACTGTCAACTACTCTTCCTATCCTAAATATAACACTAATTTTGTAGTGTAATTACTGCAAAATACGTGTTATATTTACACTACAACATTGATGTTATATTTAGGACCGAAAGGAGTACTAAATATGAGTACTTTTTTTAGTGAAAATGCAAATCTTGATTTGTTATGTTTTTGAGAATTATTTTTTTCTGCTAAACTTAATTTTCGTTGGCTAACTCAAAACATATTTGGACCTTGACACCTTGCCATTTTTTTGGGGACTAGGCTTCGCCAACATTTCTCTTTAGTTCCTTTTTTTTTCGTTTGTTATTTGTTTGGGTACACAAACGAGGCAATAGCCCAAATAATAGCTCGCCCATATGCTCGCTGACTCGCTGGCAAAAGATGGGCTCTCAAGGTCGTCTTTGTTCAGCACATGTCCTACTCATTTGAGGAGTATTTACGAAACGATTTGCTGGGATTTAATCCCCTGAGTATTTAGTTTACTTTTTGGGCTTTTGCCCTGTTGTATACCCAAAAAAAAAAATAGCTCGCCCATATTGTGCCTATTCAAATATTTTATTTTATTTTATTTTTTTCTGAACGAGTTCTAATATTTTATTCAAATGTCACAAAATAGACGAAGCGCTACCTCTCAAAGGGGGGAAGAAAAGATAACCAATATATAAAGCTTAATTGAAAATATGGGAGCACAATTGACATTATAAAATAAATTTATCACATAATTAATTTTTAACCATTCCGTTAAAGATTACACTGACATATGGCTAACCAAAACTGCTACAATAACATGCCTTGCATTGATTATGATATAAGGGGTGGAGCCATTATTGGGCTGCAAAACGCCTCAAACTAAGATTCGTCAATTAATTGGTAGGCGATAAGATGGGAGAACTAGCAAGTGATTAGCTCTTGGCATTGACAAACCAAATGTCTCAGTCATATCCAACTCATCTGGAGACTTGTCCTCCGGAAGTTTCCAGTTGAAGCAGTGCACTAACTGTGCTAAAATAAGCTTAACAGTAATTAAACCCAATTGCAAACCAGGGCAGCCTCTTCGACCAGAACCAAATGGTAAGAATTGGAACTCATGTCCTCGATAGTCCATATTGCCCTCCAAGAACCTCTCTGGACAGAATTCTTCCACATTATCAGACCATACCTTAGGATCTCTTCCTATGCTCCATGAATTCACTATGATTCGAGAATTCTTCCTTATGTAATAGCCATTGATTATGATATCTTCCCCGCACACACGAGGGACTAGTAAGGGTCCAACTGGGTATAGTCTCATAGTCTCTTTAACCACCATATCTAAGTAACTCAACCTTGGCAAATCGGCTTCCTCGACCATTTTGCTTTTTCCTACTTGATTTTCTAGTTCAAGTTGGAGTTTTTTCATCACTCTTGGATTCCTTAAGAGTTCTGGAAAAGCCCACAGAATGACAGCAGAAGAAGTGTCTAATGCAGCAGCAGTCATATCCAGAAGCATGGCTTTGATGTTGGTTCGATCTATGACAAAGTTGTGGTGATCATCGTAATTGGTATCCATGCAAGAGAGTAGTATGTCCACAAAGTCCTTGTGTCGTCTATTCTGTTCTTCTGGTGCTGCCTCTTCATGCTCTCTAACAATGGTCTCTAATATCTCATCAACTTCCTTGCTCGTCTTCACCAAACGTCTTGTAAAGCCCTAAATCAAAAGAAATATACTTTAACGAAACTTAAATATGTTGGGTATAATTTCAACCTTTTTTTGTTTAACGAAACTTGAGCCCTCGATGGGACTTCTTATAATGCAATGCCGACAGAAATTTAATGGTATAGAATTGAAGGACATGTGATTCCCTCTATTTTGTGGATGCGGAAAGAGATTTCTGGCTCCACGACACCAAAAGGATACGTGCCCATCATCAGCATGTGGGATGCAGACTTACAACTCAACCACCAGAGCTAAAATCTTTCTATAACAGCAAAAACAAATTGCCCCCAACCATTAAAACTAACCACGTGCCATGGTTTCAATTTGATTTTGTAATGGTGAGCTGGCGTTGGCTTACTAAATCTTTCCAAAAGTTAATTATTCCATGCTGCTTAATCAATTATAGACCTGTTTAGAACAGTTTATAAGTAGTTTTTTAATAGTGAATTACAGAATACGAGACAAATATGTATGTGAGAAGAGTTTTATCTCAACTTACGTGAAACGTGTTTATAGGAAATTTTCACCATGATCCCAAACAGGCACTATATTGCTTGCGCATAATTTCATCCATTTTCTCTTACTTTTTAGAAACTTGTGTTGGAAATTGTGCCCTAGGGGTCAATCATTATGTTTTGAACATTGTTAATTTATGAATTTATTAATTACGTTATCATATTATTTGCATGTTTACTGTGATGACTATCCTTGGATAACTCATGGTTTATCCTAAATGTCCCTGGTCGGTCATCTATGTGGGAGCAAAGATGAAATAAGACCAGTATGACTTTAAAGATATATAGAGATATAAATGAAAGTCATAGGCACATGTAAGAGTACAAGGTGTTGGACCGACCCGCTATGAGAGAGCTGCATGGGTTAAGTCATAAGCTTCTCTCATATACAAACCATGTCACTGTGCCCTTTGACCTGAGATCATCATGGATTCCTACATGAGAAACGCTTAGCTTTGACCTAGTCAAAAGTCACTTTTGACCGAGTGATCATAAAGACTATGTTCAGGCTTAGTGGTTTTTCATGCGGAGGAATGTGAATGGTCAAGATGGAATTTGTCCCTCACATTCGTAGGGAGACATTACTAGGCCCCTCGATGAGTGAGTCTGAGAAATGTATGACCATACTATAATGGAAAGGTAGTTTCGTTTCTATACTCAGACTACTCAGGGATCGAGAAAGTAACGGTCATGAATAGGAGGATGACGTTCTCCATGCCTCATCCATGACCAAAATGTCGTGTGACAAAAGGGACGTGATATGATTGTATGAAAGGTTACATCGTTCAACGATCCTCATATGATTTGGGTAGTCGTGATGTCTTGCTAGAGACCGCTTACGACTTGTGAGTCATTATAGTTAATGGCCCACTGCCAACTTCATATGGGCCTACAGGGTCGCACACAAAATAGCCCAACGCGAGTTATGGTGTCCAGATTCATTGAATCTAAGATATGTCCAGATTCAATGAATAATATAGGGTCGACATGTATATATATATTCGTATATATATTATATAAATATAAGAGATATTAATTGTTAGATTTAATTTATAAGGATAAATTAAATATATATAAATTAATTCCGTCATCTCTTTATTAATAAATAGGTGAATTGAATCTGTGAGACGGATTTAATTTAAACCATATTTATTTAATTGTTCTCTTATCTGATTAGGCAATATTTGATATTGTATTAATTTCGGAATTAATTTAGAGTTAATTTCGAAATTAAATATTATTCATTAAACCTATAGCATCCTATATATTTGATATGAGGAGCTAGGGTTTTAAGTGAGAGAGTACCAACAGATAAGAGACGGCCTAAGAGAGATAAGAGTGGACGGATTCTCTGAAAACCCTAGACGGACAAAAGGGCGCTAGCAAGCCGTCTATAACCGAGAGCTATTCGTGTGGATACCGGTAAGGAAGCCGACCGGAGTTGTCGACTTCGAACGATAAAGGAGGCGAGCAGAGGCATCCTGAACGGTGGAATCACCAAGCCACTCGGAAACCGAACACCGAAGGTAATACTTCTTACTACCTGACTTAAACGCGATCGGTAGATCCGGGCAAGGGATTGAAAGTTTTAAAATTTTTAGTTTTTCTGCTGCGTGTCGTCTTTCAATACCCTTCAACTTGAACCTCTAACTTTCTAGCTACTATCTCCGGTCCTAATTATAAGACCTAGTTGATTAATTTGGGAAGATTAAAAAAAGAAGTTAAGTTAGTTATTTGTAATAAATATATGTTGTTTTCCTTAAAATATCCTTGCTAATCAAGTGTATTTGCTAGAACTACCATTATTAGAAGGATTACCTTGGAAAAAAAAACATAAATATGAAAGACAAAGTGGATTGGGGTTTTATATTTAAGACCAAAATAAAAGTCAAAATGAAGTCTTATATTAAGAATCAGAGCTAGTATAATCTAATTTGAATTGTTGTGTCCAATAGTTACTAATACCTTTTTTTTTTGGGGTCAAGATCAACTTATTCTATTTTTTAACATACGACCTATTTTTAAATTTGTAAAACATCTCAGACTAATTAAATTAACTAACTTCTTCTTCAATGTAATTCAATTAATTAAATAAATCTTATAAAAATCTCAAAGTAATAAAAAAACACATTAAAAATGGAACGAAATCCAATTAGAATATGCCAATAAGGTGATGACTTATATGAGAAAGAAGAATAGATTTTGTAGGGGTCCATTGAAGAGGGGCAGATTGGAGTGGAGCTAGGGGTGAGCAAATAGCCCATAACCCACTAGCCTGCCCATAACCCAATAATTTTTTGCCCATTAAAGCCCGCCCAATTAGCCCAAATAGAAGATAATAAACGGGCTGACTTAAATGGGCGGGACAGCCCATTAAACGGGACGGGCTATGGGCAAGGCTTTGGGCTGCCCATACCCACCCATTTAAGTTTTATTTTCTTTAAAAAATATTTTTTATTCTTTAGAGTTTAGACCTAGCTTCAGTAGCTGCCTTTCATTCAAGCTTTCATTATTTGCTTCTTTCCATTCTAGTTTCCAGTTTGGCACTTCCACTCTTTCAACTGAAGTACTGAACAGTGAACATTGAACAACTCTCTCAGTGTCACTCTACGTCTCCGCCACCTTCGATCTGTGCTTGCGTTTGAGCGTCTCTGCGATTCGACTTCAAGCCAGCTGCCCAGTTTGCTTCTAGCTCCAACGGTTTGTGAACTGTAATTGATTCGTCTGTGAGGGAGTGAGGCCGTGACTTTGCATCTTCATCTGCGACATTAGAGCTCCAGTGAATTAGTAATCATCTGCGAGCTTGTGACGCTGGGTTGCTGCATCTTCATCTTCGACATTAGAGCTCCAGTGATTGTTTGTACTGCGTCTTGCCATCTTCGAGTTCGACTTCAACTTCTCGGCAGCTTCTCGTGGTGGACTGGTAGCGGCGTCCCTCGATCTGTTGAAGATTGAAGCAAAGGTCACTATCGCTGGTGCCTGGTAGCTCACTGTTCGGTAAATTTTTGTTTTTGACTTCTCCTTGTTCCAGTGTTCCTCCATTTCGTTGCTCTCTGTTCGGCTGTTCCTCCATTTTGGACTTCTGGTAGCTCGCTAGTCACTATTTCGCTGAATGTTGATTAGTCATCCATATAAAGATGCTTTTGTTTAAAACATATGTCTATTAGCCTAATCACAATGCTACATGGCAAATTAAAATTTTGAGGGAGTTATCTAACAAGAGAAAAGTTTAACGAGACAAATTAAAATAATTGGAATAAAACATCAGCTTAAAACAGAACAAAGACGAGCAAAATGCTAATTTGCCTTCATGATCAGCAGAAGGGCGAGGATTTTTTTCTAAGAGAAGCTTCTATCATCATTTACCAGCAACTTATCTCCTTCGTAAAATTCAATCTAATTTTCCCCTCTTTTTCCCCTTGATTTTGTTTATTGTACAACATAATGATACGCATCACAGACGATCGCAAACACACTGGACAATTTCAACTCTTAGTAGATGCAGCGTTAATATGTTTGAATGTTGGGATCTATTATTCTATTTATGACTTACTTATACATAACTATAGTTCCCTGTTTGCTCAATGGCTTGGTATGATGCGCTAATATGTTTGAAAAACTAGCTTTATCTTTGTTTTCTTACATAAACGTGATTATAGTTTTCTTGGTTATTTCTCATTGTCATTGTGATTGATTTGGAATATGGAAGAAATGAGCAACTCAAAGTAAATAGCATGGATGATGTGCAAATGAATGAGGGGACACTAATGATGTTAAAACCACTACCACTACCACTATCACATCTCCTGTTGCTACTGGACAAGGACAACAGAATGCAACAATGTCAACAACTAATGTTGGAGGAGGAGGAGGACTTCCATTACCTAGGAAAAAAAGGAGACAAACATCTGAAGCATGGAAACATTTCACAAGGTTGCCACTAAGTGAAACAAAAGGTAAACATCGTGCACGTTGCAACTATTGTGGGACGGATTATGCAAGCCATCCAACTAATTGTGGGACAAAGCAATTGTTGCGGCATTATGAAAAGTGTCCAAAAAATCCAAATAAAGCAAGCAAGCAACAGTCAATCTTCTCAGTTAATTCTAGTAAATCATTGACTCATCAAGTATATGATGAAGAGGAATGTAGAAAGGCTATTGCACATTTTGTCATAAAGGATGAGATGCCTTTTCAAACTGTTGAGGGACAGGGTTTCAAAGACATGATACATCGATTTGAACCAAGATTCAAAATCCCCTCACGATGGATTGTTGCCAGGGATTGCTACCAGGTGTATCTTGAAGAAGCTAGAAAGTTGAAAAAATATTTTAAGCGATCTAAAGTCCGTGTGTCCCTCACCACAGATTGTTGGACTTCAATCCAAAATACCAACTACATGTGTTTGATTGCCCATTGGATTGATGATGATTGGAATTTACAGAAACAGATTTTGAATTTTTGTGTGATTGAAAACCATAAGGGAGATCCAATTGGTGCAAAACTTGAGACATGCTTATTGAATTGGGGCATTGATAAAGTTCTAACTGTCACTGTTGACAATGCTTCTTCCAATGATACAGCACTTGCTTATTTGAGAAAGCGTTTAAGGGGTTGGAATGGTCTCATACTTGATGGTGAATTTATGCATATGTGATGTGCAGCACATATTTTGAACCTGATTGTTTCTGAAGGATTAAAAGATATGAATAAGTCAATTGAGCTCATCCGGCATGCAATTAAGTTTGTTAGATCTTCTCCATCAAGGTTGAATAAATTCAAGGAGCTTATTGTTAAAGAGAGAATTGACTCCAAAAGTCTACTATGCTTGGATTGCCCCACTAGGTAATTTAGATAATTCTTTAATTATATTTGTTTTCATTACACTTTATGATATAATTTTGTTTCGTTAATAAAATTTTGTTTATGTTATTAGGTGGAATTCGACATATCTCATGCTTGACAGTGCTATAAAATTTGTTAAAGTCTTTGATCGAATGGAAGAAGAAGATGCAGATTACAAGGAGTATTTTAAAAAAAAAGGTTAGACTTGATTCAAGCCAAGATGATACAATCTATGATGGTGAAGCCACAACTCATCCTCCTAGTGCATATGATTGGGGTGTTGCAAAGGAGTTTCTCGTCTTCTTGAAGTTGTTCTACTCAATGACCTTAAAATTCTCTAGATCTAACTATGTGACCACAAATACATGCTTGTTACATATAGTTGCAATCCAGTCAAGTCTCCATAAAAGTGTAACTAGTGAATATTCATTGTTGACTGATATGGCCATCAGGATGCAATTAAAGTACAACAAGTATTGGGGAGATATTGAGAAAATGAATCCATTGCTGATTATAGGGGTAATCCTCGACCCTAGATACAAATTGACATATGTTAATGTTGTTTTTGATAGAGCTTTTTCCAATGATCCCATAAAGCGTGAGGTCACATTGAAGCATGTCATGAGTGTCTTGCATCGCCTATATGATGAGTATGCAGTTAATGTCAAACCTTCTGATGATGATGCATCAACATCCCAGCAATCATTGCAGCAAGTGGATTCTGTTGCTAGTGGTGATGTGGTCAATGAGTTAGTTCCTAATGTTGAAGAGGCTATTGAAGATGACCCTACCTACCAAGAGTTTTTAGTCACTGCAAGCACTGCATGTAAGAAACCTGAGCAAGTTTATGAGATTGATGAATATCTTCAAGCTGGATTATGTGGCCTTGTTAATCCTAAATTTGATCTTTTGGCATGGTGGAGAGTAAATGCTTCCAAATATAAAGTTCTTCATCTCATTGCACATGATTTGTTGGCTGTACCAGTTTCTACAGTCTCTTCAGAATCTGCCTTCAGTACTGGGGGTCGAGTGCTTGATACTTTTAGAAGTTTTTTATCTTCAAAGATGGCTGAGGCACTTGTATGTGCTCAGAATTGGCTATGTACAAATCATCCTAAGGCAAATGATTTGGATGTTGATAATTTTGATGAGAGTACAAGTATTGTTGTTGGTAATTGACTAATTTCTGTATCATTGAGTTTGCAGCATTGCATTATGTTTTTTATACTAATAGTCTAATATTAATGACATTAACTTATTTTTGTTTGTTTTGTTCTTACAGAGCAAGAGGCAGCAACCACACATTCAACAATTTCAAGTGATTCTGAAACAGAACATGATGATACTCAAGATCTAGCTGGATGATCAATTGATGATTTATGATATTGTTTCTTATTCAAAGTTTGTAACTTTCAAAGTTTGTGAGACTTTTTATGATTGGTGGCTACTTTTATGATTTTATTAGACTTTGATTGTTTGTGTCTTTGTGACTCTAACTGAAGTTATGTGATTGAATATGGTTAGTATTATGTGATGTTATTTCATATTTGATTTGCTGTTTGGTATACAAAATTTATTAATAACTTCATAAGATGACATATAAAAAAGTAGTCATGCTGAAAAAATTGTCAAAAAAAAAAACAAAAAAATAAATGGGTTACCCTTAACCTAGTTAGCCCAAACAGGCTGCCCTGTAGCCCATTTGCTACGGGCTAAAATGGGTTGCTACCGAATTATGGGCTAGCCATGCCTGTTTATTCATAAATAGACGGGCTACGGGTTAACCTTTGGGCTAGCCCAACGCACCCATTGCTCACCCATAAGTGGAGCGTATAAAATCAAAACGCAGGCGCTTTAGACACCGCTCATTAATTAAACTCTATCGCCGAATAAATTTTAATGATATACAGGGATGTGTCATTCCGCCTGGAGTCAGGAAGAGATTAATGGCCCCACCACTTTGAAAAAAACTTAGAAGTCTATTATAATATTATATTTTTATTTTTATATTAAATTTCACATAAAATGCGTAATAATTTAATATCTTATAATAATAATAATAATAAAATGATGTAGTTTAATTTTTTAAAAAATTTTAAAATCGCATTAAAGTATTACTTATTTTATATAAAATTTAATAGTAAAAAATATTTGGGAGGTTACAATATTACGAAAAACATAAGAGAGAGGTATATTATGAGCTATAAGGTCAGGCCATGCGCGGCCATAACTCTATCCATCCGTGAATGAATTATTTTGAAAAGACACCAATTCTTTTAAATTCCCATACCCATTCACCCTTTTGTGTTCAACACTTCACCTTGAACCGCTCTTGGATCAAAATCTGAGATGCAGCTAGACAACGGACAGATTTGGTTTGCTGGTTGAAACATTGAATACACTAGAAGGAAAAAGAACAGTAAATATGCAGTTGAGTTGATAATGGTACCTGGATATCAAATGGCGCCAAGAAAGGAACGAAATCTGCAATATTGAAGGCTCCAACCAAGTTCAGCGCTTCATGAATAAGATCCTTCAGATCAAATCTATCGTCCCTGTTGCGTCCAAATATCATTTTATACATTATGTCTTCTACAAGCCGCTCCACCTTCTCCGTCAGATCCACCACCTCACTCGCCGCCGCCGATTTCTCAATCGACTTCACCAGCTGTCTCAACTCCTCCCTTCTTAAGGGAGCAAACGTCTCCAATTTCGATGAGCTAACAAGCTGCAGAGTACAGAGCTTCCTCATATCGCGCCAGTAAGGGCCATATTCAGAGAAAACCATCCCCTTGGAGCCATAAGAAAGGAACTCCGACGCTTGAGTCCTTGGGCGGCTGGCAAAAACGACGTCGTGCGTCCTGAGGAAAAGCTCGGCGGCTTCAGGGGAAGAGACGACAACAGCAGGGACCTGTCCGAGTCGCAAGGACATGATGGGTCCATAGCGCTTCGCGAGAGACTGAAGGGATCGGTGCGGGAGAGTACCCAACTGGTGGAGGTTGCCGATCACCGGCCAGGCCGGTGGCCCTGGGGGTTGTTTCAGGCTATGCTTAGTTCGTCTAAGGCACAGGGATAGGAACAGAGCTGAGAGAAGGAAGAGAAGTGGAAGAAGGAGAAGGGAAGGGAAGGGCAAAGAGGAAGAAGGCAACATGTTTGATTTTTTGTCTGAGAGTAAATGAAGAAAAATGAAGGAGGCTAGCTTCAGTGGTTTGTATATATTACTAGAGGGTCCTTTGCTCAGTCATGGCGTATTTGGTTTGAAGAGAGGCTAGGAGAAGGAAAGGAAGGTAGGGCGAGAGAGGACAGAGGAGACTTTAATGTTATTTTGTTTAGTTTGATTGAGAGGAGGGAAAGAGAAAGATATTTAATGATTTTTTATTTAGCTAAGAGAAGGAATTGAGGGAGCAATAAGCAATTTATTATTTCATCCTGAGTTTATATTTTTATTTATATATTATATAAATCAATTCACATTTTAATTTAAATTACATAACTGATTGAAAATTTCAGCTAAATCATGTTATATGTGTATAAAAAAATGATATAATCTTTTTTATGTAAATTAATATAGTAATATATTTGAAGTAATTAAATTAACACATTTTATTTTTTATTTTTTACAAAAAACGAAATCTTTTCTCTTCTGCCCATTCTGTTCTAGCTTTAATATACAATCTAATTAATAAACTAATACGTTTGAAAAAAAAATCAAACCGCAAAGATACATAGAAATATTAGAACTGGAAGAAGACAATATGAATGGCTGCTATTCCTCTTCCACTCTCTCCTCCCCAAAACCATCACCTTCAACTCTTCTTCATCTCTTTCCTCCCCTTCTTCCACCGCCACCACTATCCCCTTCTCTATCTCCTAGCACCTTCTCGTCCAACTCCAAAATCAGCTTGCCGCTGCTGACTAATGCCAAGCCAAAAAAGAGACTCCCAACCTACTTATCATTTTCGTTGGCGGTGGCGCTCAGGAAGACAAGAAAGAAGAAGAAAGGAAGGAGTACACCGCCAACCAAGCTGGGAATATCACAAATATATAAGGATAAAATAGTCAGAAAATTTTTTACTTTCCTAAAAAAAAAAACCCTAATTTAAGGGGACCCAAATGAGGGTAAATGAGGGGAGGGGAGGAAAAATTTTGACTCTTCTTTCCTTCCAAATTTTCGTCCAAATAAGGGGAGGGGGTCATTTTCCCTCCCCTCCACCCTTCCTTCCAATCAAATACATCCTTAGAGTATGTTTGGCTCAATGAGAGGAAAGAGAGAGGAGGGATTTTAATGGAGGAAAAGGGAAGGGAGGAGAGTGGAAGGATTTTAATATTATCTTGTTTGGATTTATAAAAAACAAAAGGGTAGGGGAGGAAAAAATATTTTAATATAAACAATTTTGCTCTTATTTTATTTAAGATATAGGCATAATGATCACAACATGACAAAATATGGACATAATAGTCACAAAATGACAAAATATAGGTATAATGGTCACAACATGACAAAATATTACTCTTTCTTTTCAAATCCTCCTAATTTTGGAGGGGAGAAAAATTTCTCCTCCCCTCCTAAAATTTGTGTGCTGCCAAACAAGAGGAAATGATTAAAATCCTTCCCCTTTCCTTTCCTCTTTCCCAAATTCCTCATACCAAACACACCCTTAGGTTGTGGATGAAGATGTGAAAATTTGGGATCTCGGGTGTCATGTACCCACTCCGCCGCTTACTTTTGGGTGCTTCCTAAATTTTTTTTCATTTTTTTTATTATTAAGCTCTATGTAAAATAAGTTAAATTTTAATATCTTATAAACAAAATTCAGTTTTAATTTTTTATGATTTTTTAAATATTTGAGAATACTAAATTTTTAAAAAACCGTAAAAAATTGAAAACTGAATAATTTTTTGCGATATTAAAATTTTACTTATTTTATATAAAATCTAATAACAAAAATCTAAGGGACACAGCACCGCCCGAAAATTTGAAGGTGTGTTCTACCGAAAGAACACAAAATAAGGGCGTCCACGTGCGATTCAAGCTGGATTAGAATATTAGCGGCAATTTTGACCATCTATTGAATTTAAAAAATGGGAGAATTTCATATTTTCATTTAAATTCCAGTGCAATGAGAATTAAGAAATTTTAAGCTTTGAACTCATAGTTTTTGCTTAAAATGAGGGGGGGGGGATTAAGTTGGGAGAAAAGTTGATAAAAATAAGTCTGACTGTTGAAATAAAAAGCAAGTCCTAAAGAAAATTTAAAATCCGTTTACAAGCACATATACATTTTGACAACCAAAAACATACGCAAATTCAAGTTACATGCTAATAGATTCTGATAGGGAAATAACGAGTGTTCCTAGGTCAGTTATACATATTTTCATAACTAAGTACTCTTCCGGTTTTTAATATAAGACTCATTTAACTAATTTGATTAGATTAAGAAAGTTATGTAAGTTAGTTAATTATAAGAAATGTGACACGTTTTTCCTAAAACACCATAATCATCTTTCTTAATACCCCATCTCCTTCTTCTATTTGATTATGGTTGAGAAAGTATCCATAGGGGTAATTTAGAAAAAATTGATAAATATAAGAACCGGGTCTTATATTTAGAATCAAAATCAACTCAACAATTGGATCTTATATTAAGAATCGGAGGAGCATAACAAAAATAACAAGTATCAAATAAAAATTTAAGTCCAAATTTACATTATAAAATGCCCAAATTTCATTGTAATTTTTTTTATATATTCATGATAACAATTATATATATTCAAAATAAAATGCTCATTATTGTCAAAAAAAAAAAACGCTCATTTAATTTGTTATACATTGTTATCCTAGATAACGAGGATTGGATTGCGCGCGCGCGAATGACTCCGTTTATTTGAAGTTGTTTTATTAAAGTTTTTGACTTGAGTATTTTTTGATATTCAATTAGGTTATTGACAATTTTAACGTTGAAATATCTTATTTTAAAAAATGTAATATAATTTATTTATGTAGAAGTTAAGTTTAGATTATTTTGCATCATAGATAGGAGGATGAATTAATGTTGGACATTTTTTGTGTGGATAAAGTTAATGTTGGTTATTTTAAAATGGATGGAAATTGGTTTTTCTGACATTCAAAATGGATGCAAATTAAAATTAAGTAGAATGACGCATAATTGTGATCGAAACACAACAAACATCTACGTCCAATTAAGATATTTCTTGATTCTTAATGTTTCTTGATTTTTTTTGAAAAAAATATATAATTGTTACCATGAATATGTTAGAATGTAAATTTGAACTTGTAAATTTTCATATGATGAGCATTCATTATTTTGTCATGCCTAGTTGTCAACAAATGAAATATAGACTTCAGGATTACGGAAATTTTCAAAATATTTTGAAACTGAATTATAATTAAGGGTTGTTTTTATCAACATCGGTTTTTATCATCCCAACTGGATTTTGTAAATTAAAATTGTGATAAAAGTCAATTAATATAATCATACTTTTTATATTAAAAACAAGTCTCAATTTGAATATCTGTTTGGCTTGATGAAGCTGAAAGTTCCAAAATATGACTTTAGGTCTACTTTGACTTTTTGAAGGGGAAAAAACTCGTTTAACTCAAATGCCATTCCGCATACAATTTTTGAGCTCAAATTGACTTTCATGCTTTTAAAATGACTGGTAAGGACTTTTAAAATTAGGAAAGCGAATTTAAACAAGCCCCTAGGCCCTAGCTAGTGTTTTAAAACTTAGGCCCCATTGCTCTTTTATGTACCGGAAAATTAATCCTATAGTCCTTAGAGCCTGTTTGGTAGCCTGAAAATATACTGATGGAAACGGAGAATGGGATAATTTTCCTTCACAATATCCCTTTGGTTGCACCACTTTCCGGTAGAGCAAATTCTGGCGGCAGGAAATTTTTCCACGTTTAATGGAAAATCTGTTCCCTCACATATAGGTGGGAATTGGGATCTGATTTTCCTACACAGAAAATTCCCATGTGGCCCCTGATCTTCTTCCTTCGTTCTTGCTCTCGCTTCGACATCGCGATGATACTGCTGCTCGCTGGTCCAAGCTACTTCTCTCCTCCCTCCTTGCAAGTTTCAGCCTCCGACACCCTCCCCTCCTCCCCTACCTAGGGGATGAGTTAAAGATACTTGCCAACTATAAGGACTGAGTTACTGAGAATGTCAGCTTTGATATTTTGTTTTCTGTCTATATGTAACATAAAGAGCCCATCCCAGTACCTTTTTATTATGCTCGAAATGATTTATAAGTAAATTTTTAATCATGATTTTATTATTACGATATAAGTATGTAAAGTGAGCTTTATCTCAAATTACATAAAAATACTTAAAGTATTTAAAATAAGCAAATGCAAATAAGCCCTCTGATTTGAAAGGGAAAATTAAAAAAGCAAAGGAAAAGCAAGTTGGAGTATGACTAACGAATAGTTTGGTAGAATGGAAAGTGTATCCTACAACAATCTTTTTCTATCGTAAGACCTATGAAAAATACTGTTCTCTGTAGAAATGAACGGGAAGTGTCGAAATTGTCTATTATTACTCTTCCCAACTTTTTGTTTAATATGTTATTTTCTAAGCAAGAATATTCAGGACATTCCAGCTCTATTTGTTTTTTGTTTTTAATTCATTTCTATCCTACCTAATACTATAACTAAAATAAATGTAATTTCACCCCCCCCCAAAAAAAAAGAAAACCCCGATTCCTCTTTTCATTTATTTAAAAAATTTTCCACTTGACCAAAGAAAACGTTAAGGGTTGGGAGACTGGTGAGGTTAAAACTTTCATCAAGTCTCCGTTAAAAAATGGTGATCAATTTAGAAAACTTATTTGGAAAAATGGAACGAAACCTGACATTATAAAATAAGTCCACTACATAACTTTCATACAATTTCAGCATAACTAACCAATCAAACTGATACTTCTACTGAACTGAAAAGACTGAGATTAATAACATTCATCAATTAGCTGGTACGCGATAAGATGGAAGTGTTAGATAAACAACATATATACATATATTATTCAAACAATCCAGATTATATACATATATGTATGTGATACTCAAAGGAGTTACAGCGGAAGACTTATAAATACCTCTCTCCATTAGCTCAGTTGATTTGATGTAGAACTCGATCTGAATAATGATAAGCTGTGGATTAAAGAACACAATTAGAGAAGAAAGAATGCAGGGAATCTTCCAACTGGCGATTGGGCACAGCGATGGCAACTGGGATGCAGCCGTCACCAGTGGGGAACCCTCAGAAGTGAGCAGAGATTAGGGTTTCGCTCCTGACTCAATGTACCGTATGTTATTTTCACCATCAGAAACTAACTTTAATTAATTGAGTCCATTACCCATCTTGGACTGGGCCCAAAATGACTACGGGCCACACTCAGAAATATTTATTAATTATCCTAATAATATCTAAATAGTTATATATTAATAATAAATATCTCACATTCTCCCACTTGGCCCGTATACTCAATGCCATTGCCCAGTCAAGATTAACTAAGGACATACTACAAGAATCATAGCGATAAGTCCTCTTTTATCGAGTATTACCTTCCATGTATTACAAGCAGCATCCTTACTTAATGGGTATCACTTTATGAATAAACTCAATGTTTATTCGGTTCCTGTCTCAATGTTTATCAATTTCAATATCACAAATGTATACAATCTTAAACAAGAAATGATAAACCATAAATTTGATTTCATTGCTCATACCTCAACTAGTCAAATGAAGGACGAAGTCCCATGTGAGGTACATGTGAAACGAAAACATTCGGTTTCAACCCTTTCGTCAAAGGATCAGCTAGCATATCATTTGTACTGATGCGTTCAACCGAAACTTGGCCATCCTGAACTCTTTCTTTCAGGCATAGGAATTTAAGTTCGACAAATTTGCTTCGACTTTTATTCCTTTTGTTATTTGCTATGGCCACCGCAGCTGCGTTATCACAGTACATTCTTATTGGCCTACAGATTGAGTCCACAATCTTGAGCCCAGCAATGAAATTCTTTATCCAGATTGCTTGTGAACTTGCCTCAAAACACGCAATGTACTCAGCATCACCAGTAGAAGGAGCTGTTAGCGTTTGCTTTGCACTTTTCCATGATATAGCTCCTCCTGCTAATAGGAAGATGTAACCGGTTGTAGATTTATTTGTATCTACACATCCTCCAAGATCTGAATCTGAGTACCCAATTACTTCCAAATTTTCTGTTCTTCTATATGTGAGCATATAGTGTTTAGTACCTTGTAGGTATCTGAACACCTTCTTTGCAGCTGTCCAATGTGCTTCCCCAGGATCACTTTGATATCTCCCCAACATACCCACAGCAAAAGCGATGTCAGGTCTTGTACAAACCTGTGCATACATCAAGCTTCCTACCGCTGAGGCATATGGGACCTTTTCCATATGTTTTCTTTCAAGCTCGATTTTGGACACTGATCTGAACTAAATTTATCTCCCTTTTCAATAGGAGCTACGTTAGATGAACAGTTTTTCATTCTGAATCGTTCAAGAATCTTGCCAATGTAAGCTTCTTGAGATAAGCCTACAAGACCCTGGGTTCTATCTCTATGAATCTTTATGCCAATGACATAAGATGCCTCACCCATGTCTTTCATGTCAAAACTCTTGAACAGAAACTGTTTCACCTCACGCAATAGTCCCAGATCATTTGTAGCAAGCAAAATGTCATCCACATACAAAATCAAGAATATGATCTTACTCCCACTAGCCTTGTGGTATATGCAGTCATCCATGATGTTCTCAACAAAACCAAATGATGTGATCACTTCATGGAACTTTAAGTACCACTGCCGTGAAGCCTGTTTTAGACCATATATTGATTTCTTTAGCTTGCATACCAACTGCTCTTTACCTTCTGCAACGAATCCCTCAGGTTGTTTCATATAGACTTCTTCCTCCAATTCACCATTGAGGAATGCAGTCTTCACATCCATTTGGTGCAACTCTAGATCAAAATGCGCAACCAATGCCATGATGATGCGGAATGAATCTTTCTTGGATACAGGTGAAAAAGTTTCCCTGTAGTCGATTCCTTCCACTTGTGTGAAACCCTTAGCAACCAACCTAGCCTTGTATCTATCAATGTTGCCTTGTGAGTCCCTTTTGGTTTTGTAAACCCATTTACAGCCAATGGCCTTAGACCCACTAGGCAACTCTACAAGCTCCCAAACATGGTTGTTTGCCATGGAATTCATTTCATCAATCATAGCATCATGCCATAATTTAGAGTTCGCACTCTTCATGGCCTGAGTAAACGTTAACGGATCATTTTCAACATTTACATCACAGTCAACTTCAGCAGAGTACACTATGTAGTCATTAGGTAATGCCGATCTTCTTTCTCTAGTTGACCTCCTTAATTCAACCTCTTGGGTTGATTCAAGCTGCTGACTAGGAACATCCTCTATCACATTTTGTGGAGGTTCCACTTGTGTGACAGTTTGATCAGCTTGTATGTGTTCCTCTTGTCCAGCATTGTCAACTTGAGCTTCAGGATTTACATCATGTTCAATGTCAACTCCAACAGTGGGAGAGTCATTAACTATTGATGGTCCCTCATCATAGGTGTTAGTGGTTTGCTCTATGTGATTATCTTGTGAACAATCACTCCCACTAATCACATCATTCTCAAGAAATTTGGCATTCCTAGATTCTACAAATCTTTTAGAAGGTGGAGGACAATAAAACTTATAACCTTTTGACCTTTCTGCATAGCCTACAAAGTAAGCTCTAATGGTCTTAGGGTCCAGTTTCTTTTCCTGTGGATTGTACACTCTTACTTCAGCAGGACAACCCCATACCCTGAAATGATTTAAACTGGGTTTCCAACCTTTCCAGATTTCAAAGGGTGTTTTGGACACTGCCTTTGTTGGAACCCTGTTTAATATGTAAGTGGCTGTCTTGAGTGCTTCCTTCCACAGGGAAGTTGGAAGTTTGGAGCTACTCAGCATGCTCCTAACCATATCCAATAAGGTCCTATTTCTTCTTTCAGCTACACCATTCATGTCAGGTGAGCCAGGCATGGTATATTGGGCTACTATACCTTGCTCTCGAAGAAATTCAGCAAATGGACCAGGTGCTTGTCCTTCACTGGTGTACCTGCCATAATACTCACCACCTCGATCTGATCTCACAATCTTGATTGGTTTCCCAATCTGTTTTTCTACTTCTGCTTTATATTCTTTAAAGGCATCTAGTGCCTCACTTTTATTATAAAGCATATAGACATACATGTATCGTGAGTAATCATCAATAAAGGTGATAAAATATTTTTGACCATGCGCAGTCAAGTCGGGGCAACAAATATCCGTGTGTATAATTTCTAGCAATTCAGAACTTCTCTTAGCCCCTTTATGTGACTTGTTGGTCTGCTTTCCTCTTATGCAGTCCACACAAGAATCAAACTCTGAATGGTCTAAAGATGGAAGAATTCCATCTTTACTTAACCTTTTGATTCTTTCACCGGAGATATGTCCCAATCTCCTATGCCACAGGCTAACAGAATTCTCATCAATGACACTTCTTTTAGTACCATGCGTAACAGAAAAAGATTGCGGAGAATCAGAAACAATTTTAAATAAACCATCAATCATAACTAAGTTCGCAATCAAAACAGAGTCTTTTGACAAGGTCATAAATTTCTTAGAAAGAACTAAATGGTAATCAAACGGAATCAGTCTTGACATGGAAATCAAATTCCTCTTATAAGAGGGAACATAAAAAACTTCATAAAGGTCCAAAACGCGATTATTTGAAAAAATTATGCGAAAAGTCCCAACAGCTTTCACAGGATCTCCTTTCCCACTGCCTGAAAGGACCGTTTCCTCATTGGGATGTGGAGGCCTGCTGGTTAGAAAGCCCTGCATGGTAGTCGAAATGTGGATCATTGAACCAGTGTCAATCCACCAAGTGTCATTATTAACGCTAGAAAAATTAGATTCAAAAGTAACACACGATGAAAACATACCTCTCTTTTCTAGCCATGCCTTCCTCTTGAGACACTCATCCCTCATGTGTCCCTTTTTCTTACAGAAGAAGCATCTGGCATTCCTTTTGTTAACAGCTGAAACAGCAGGGATTTTCTTCTTTTTCTTTTCCTCCTTCTTTTCTTTCTTTCCCCTTCTGCTGCCAGCCTTGGAACTTTCTGCTAAATGAGCCTCCTTTTGTGCAACCTTTCCACTCATCAGCAATCTAGTCTCTTCTTGAACACACATGGACAGCAGTTCATCCACTGACCATTTCTCCTTATGTGTGTTGTACGAGACCTTGAAAGCATCATATTGAGCAGGAAGTGAGTTCAAGATCAATTGCACTAAGAATGCTCGGTAGGTTCCATTTCAAAGGATTTCAGCTGAGAGGCTAGGTCTCTCATTTTCATTATATGTTGCCTCACACCACCAATACCTGTAAGCCTCATAACACATAATTCAGACATGATGGCACCACCCATCTGTTTGTCTGTTGGCTTGAACTGCTTGTCCAAGGCTTCCAGGTATCCTTTGGCTGTCTCACATTTAGGGACTGCTCCCTAATGCTTCTGGTGATCCTTTGTTGTATAAGCAGAAGAGATAAGCGGTTGCTCCGCTCCCACAATTCATACCTTTCTTTTGCCTCCTTATCATTTGAGGCATCATCTGGTCTAGGAGGCTTTTCATACCTCAAGGCATAATCCAAGTCCATACAACCGAGCTGCAGCAAAACATCATCTCTCCAATCAGCGTAGTTAGTGCTACCATCTAAGATGATTTTGTTGCTCACATCAGTCATGATTCTAGGGGCAGCAATTGGAACTGCAAATTGGAAACAGACAAATGAACAAAAAAAACCAAGCTCACAAGTTAGAATTTGAGGCAATCACAATTCACTGTGCCATGTATGCATGCTTAAATGAATAAAGCATACAAGTAATAAATACGTATCACTAATGTCTACCTGTGGGCAAAGATATTAGCATAGCATGTATTTATCTCAAATTGATGAAACTAGAATGCATTTGCATTTTCTAATACCTGTGGGCCACTTAGAAAATAACAAGGCCATTCTATCCCACCCTAATTAAATATGCAATTATGAGATATCTACCTGTGGGCAAAGATAAATCATAATTACACATTTAATTACAATTGATATTTCAAATCCATATGTGATTAATTAGTGCATGCGACATAATTAAGGATGCTGTGGCTATTCCTTAGAAGATGCATGCTAATCACAAATATCACAAATGTGCATTTAAATTCCAAATATGCACAACTTAATGGAGAATTTAACAAATCAATTTAATCAACTGAAGTAACTAAATAATTTAATTTAAATTCTCCCACTATTTCATGCACCCCAAGTTTAATTTAATTTGATAAATTAATTTCAATACATTTCAACTTCAAAAGAGTTTTACAAAATTCAAATAGTTAATTTAATTGCCCAAAAACATTATCCAAAATAGGCAATTAAATAACAAAACAAATTAAATTTTGTAAAACTTTTCCCAATGTCAAAATGTTAAAGAAATTAATTATCCTCAATTTAAACAATTATGGAGCACAAAACAGAATTCAAAGAAACATATTACAAAAAAAAATTAATTTATTTTGTACAATACATTCTGAAAAATTAAATTAAATGGCCCAAACAACCTTCTGGAAATAAAACCAAATGGCCCATACTTAAAAGTCTAAACAGAGCCCAAATAATCAATCCAGAAACGAAACAAAACAAACCAAAAAAAAAAAAGTCAAGGCCCAAAGTGAAGGTCCAGAAAACAAACTGAGACTAAAAAATAAATTTCCTCCATGCAAAACGAGCCCAACAAGGAGCCCAAAACGTTCTGTTCTGAAACTGTGCAGATTTTTTTTTTTTG